>NW_007198503.1:98977-149722 GCF_000164805.1 Carlito syrichta | reverse complement strand
GGAAGGCGGACGAGGTAGGCCGGAGATGGAAGGCGGACGCGGTAGGCCGGACATGGAAGGCGGACGCGGTAGGCCGGAGATGGAAGGCGGACGAGGTAGGCCGGAGATGGAAGGCGGACGCGGTAGGCCGGAGATGGAAGGCGGACGCGGTAGGCCGGAGATGGAAGGCGGACGCGGTAGGCCGGAGATGGAAGGCGGACGAGGTAGGCCGGACATGGAAGGCGGACGAGGTAGGCCGGACATGGAAGGCGGACGAGGTAGGCCGGACATGGAAGGCGGACGAGGTAGGCCGGAGATGGAAGGCGGACGCGGTAGGCCGGACATGGAAGGCGGACGCGGTAGGCCGGACATGGAAGGCGGACGCGGTAGGCCGGACATGGAAGGCGGACGCGGTAGGCCGGACATGGAAGGCGGACGCGGTAGGCCGGAGATGGAAGGCGGACGAGGTAGGCCGGAGATGGAAGGCGGACGCGGTAGGCCGGAGATGGAAGGCGGACGAGGTAGGCCGGAGATGGAAGGCGGACGCGGTAGGCCGGACATGGAAGGCGGACGAGGTAGGCCGGAGATGGAAGGCGGACGAGGTAGGCCGGACATGGAAGGCGGACGCGGTAGGCCGGAGATGGAAGGCGGACGCGGTAGGCCGGAGATGGAAGGCGGACGCGGTAGGCCGGAGATGGAAGGCGGACGAGGTAGGCCGGACATGGAAGGCGGACGAGGTAGGCCGGAGATGGAAGGCGGACGCGGTAGGCCGGACATGGAAGGCGGACGAGGTAGGCCGGAGATGGAAGGCGGACGAGGTAGGCCGGAGATGGAAGGCGGACGCGGTAGGCCGGAAGGCCGAAGCAGTTCGTGCACGGCCGTGTCGCCCTCGAAGAGGCGCTTACGCTTGGTGTTGCCAGTGTTTTTTAATTTAGCCACTGGGATAGCTGTGTATTGGCGTCGCATTGTGCTTGTGATTGGCCTTCCCCTGTTGGCTAGCGATTCCACCTGATCCCCTTGTTCCATTCAAGTCTGCTATGTCTTGAATGTGTCTCCCACATTTCCTGTGTGGACACTTACTCCCCATGTCCATATGTTGATGGGAGGTAGGACTTTGGGAGGTGGTTAGGGTTAGATAAGGTGACCAGGGTGAGGTCCCCATGGTGGGACTGGTGGCTTTATTAGAAGAGAGAGACTTGAGCTGATATGGACGCACCTTCTCCCCTTGCCATGTGATGCCTCTTGCCTGTTACATGGCAGGATGGCCCTCACCCGCTGCCGGTTCCATGCTCTTGGACTTCCCTGCCCCCAGAACCATGGACTAAATACATTTCTGTTTTTTATAATTTATCCCGTCTGTGGTATGATGTTATAAAAACAGAAAACAGACTGAAACAGGTTTCTTTCTCCGTTTTTACACTGAGTTTTTGTTTTCAGAGCTCTTTCTATAGTTCTGTGATCGTTCTGAATATAGTTCATTGGTCAGATTTGTGATTTCCAAATACATCCCTCCAGTGTGTTGCTTGTTTTTTTATTCTCTTAACCATGCTTTTCACAGAGCAACTTTGATGAAGTCCAGTTTATCAATTTTTTTCTTTTATGGCCATGCTGTTGTAGCATGTGAAAGAACTCTTTGCCTAACCCCAGGTTATGAAGATTTTCTTCTGTATTTTCTTCTAAAAGTTCTATGGTTTTGTGTCTTAAATTTACATCTATGATTAACTTTGAGTTAGTTTTGGTATAAGGTATGAATTTTATATCAAGATTCATGTTTTTTGCACAGATGCCCAATTGTTCAAATACCATTAGATGAAATGATTATCCTGTCTTTGTTGTCAAAGCCTTTAAACTTTTGTTAAAAATAAATTGGCTGTATTTGGGTGGTGTTATTTCTAGATTATGTGTTTTATTCCATTGATTCATGTGTCTATCTCTGCCAATTCTATGCTGTATTGATTATTATAGATTAATAATAAAATTAAACAGTGTGACTCCTCTAACTTTATACTCTTCTTTAAAAAATTGTTTTGGCTATCTTAATTTCTTTGTCTCTCCATAAAATTTTAGCTACAGAATGTTCTGTGGTTACACATGTTCTTCCGGCATTTGATTGGTATTGCATTAAGTCTATGGATCAATTTAGGGAGAACTGACATTTTTATGAAGTTAAATCTTCCAGTACATCGACTTGATATATATTTTCATGTATTTAGGTTTTCTTTGATTTCTTTCAACAATATTTTGTATTTCTTTAGTATAGAGGAACTATACATGTTGGGTTTATACACAACTATTTTTACTTTTTTGATTGTAAGTGGTACAGCTTTTTAAATTTCAGTTTTCATTTGTTGATTGCTGGAATATATAAATGTGTTTGGTTTTTGTGTGTTATCTTACATCCTGCAACCTTTCTAAACGCATTTATTCTAAAACTGTTTTGTACACTCCTTTAGAGTTTACATGTGGACAATCAAGTTGTCTGCAACCAGACTAGAGGCAATTTGATTTTTTTCCAATCTGTATGCCTTTTTATTCGCTTTTATCACTTTGTTGCACTGGCTAGGAGTGGTAACTGTAGACATCTCTGTTTTTCTTTTTTTTTTCCCGATGTTAAGAGCAAGAAATGCATTCAGACTTTTTTTTTTTGAGTTGGAGTCTCACTTTGTTGCCCAGGCTGCAGTGCAGTGGCACGCTTGTGGCCACCATAGTCTCAGTCTGCTGTACTCAGGCAATCCTTCTGCCTCAGCCTTCCAACAGACTTTTATGATTATGATATTAGCTGTCAGTTTTGTGAAGATGCCTCTTCTCAGGTTGAGTAAGCTCCCTTCTCTTACCTGTTTGCTGAGATGGTTTTTTGTTTTTATCACGAATGGATATTGAATTTTTACAACTGCCTTTTCTGCATCAGTTGATACACTCTTATATTTTTTTCTTTAGGGTATTTATATCCTAGATTACATGATTGATTTTAAATATTGAACAAGTCTTGCATTCTCCAGATAAGGCTCACTTGGTCATGGCATATTATGCTTTTTTATATATCACTGGATCTGATTGATAATGTTTCTTTGAGGAAGTTTGCATGCTGTGTTCATGAGGATGTTGGTTCGTAGTTTTCTATTCTTGTAATGTCTTTGCCTAATTTTAGAATCTAGGTAATGCTAGTCTCATAAAATGAGTTAGTAAGTGTTTCCTTCTCTTCTGTGTTCTGGAAGAGATTGTGTAGGTTTGGTGTTATTCTTTAAATGTTTGGCAGAGTTCACCAATGAAGCCAGCTGAACAGTGAGATTTTAAAAGAATATTGTTTTTTTGTGACAGAGTTGGAGTCTCACTCTGTCACCCAGACGAGTGCAGTGGCCACTCCCGGCCACCGCAGCCTCGACCTGCTGGGCACTGGCGATCCTTCCGCCTCAGCCTTCCAAGTAGTTGGAACTAGAGGTGCACGCTACCACGCCCAGCTAATTTTTCGGTTTATTGTAGAGATGAGGTCTTGCCAAGTTGCCCAGGGGGGGTCTCGAACCCACGGGCTCAGGCAATCCACTCACCTCAGCCTCCCAAAGGCGCGGGATTACAGGCTGAGCCACTGAGCCCGGCTAAAGAATATTGTTAATGACAGAGCCTATCTCTTTGTAGGTATGGGGTTAATCAAGTTATAAATCATGAGAGAATTTGGATAGTTTGTGGTTTTCAAGGAATTGTTTTGTTTCGTCTAAGTCGTTGAATTTGTGTGGATGGAGTTGTTCATAATAGCTCCTTATTATCCTTTCAATGTTTGTGAGAAATAGACTGTCAAGTGACGTGAAGGAAAAATGAAGGAGGGTTAGGGCAGACAAGTGGCAGGAGAGAGGGATGGTGTGGTCAGGGGTGGTGTCATGGAGCAGAATGTGCATGCATTGAGGGAGTGGGGACTTGTTTTTTCCAGCTCAGCAAGGTCACCTCCTGTTCATGCCCTTTTTGCCCAACTCCTGAAGGCACTGGTGTTTTTGACCCCTAAAAGTTTAAGTGAATTATATACAGCTTCTAAGTAAACTATTGTTTTGAGCTGAACATTTAAACTCGATCTTATCAACTACTTCTGGGAAAGAGAAGCGTATGTAGTAAAATATTATTTAGCTACGCTAGAGATTGCTATGTTTATGATTTGTCTGGTAATTTCTCAACTCTGTCACCAGCTGAAAGATAGGCAGTGGTATGCTGGTAAACGTTTAACTAGCAGCTCTCTTAGGACTGGGGAGGGGGAGAGTCCTGATTTGTTGCATTTTCGTTTCCTTTGTATAATACTTTCATCATGACTGGTTTTTAAGCTACCACATGGTGTTATTGAACACAGA
The DNA here is from genome assembly GCF_000164805.1 of Carlito syrichta. Classification (NCBI taxonomy): domain Eukaryota; kingdom Metazoa; phylum Chordata; class Mammalia; order Primates; family Tarsiidae; genus Carlito; species Carlito syrichta. Next base: position 145,412 of record NW_007198503.1, on the reverse strand, counting down.
GTGGGGAAGAGACACATGTTGTCATCTCTTGGGAGCTTGTATGAACTGCTTCCTGCACACCACTGAAGGGGACTTTATAATCTCTGTTATAGAGGCCAGAATACTAAGATTCAAAATAGTTACAGGGTTGCACAATTAGTGAACTGCAGGCAAGTTATTGTACATCTTGAGCTCCTAGAGATCCTGATGTACTTGGTTTGGGCTGAGAACCTGGCATGAGTGCTTATTTTAAAGGGCTCCAGTTGATTTCCTTGTGAAGCCAGAGCTGAGGACAGTTGACTCAGTGAACCAAGAGTCTTTTACGGTACTCCCTACTGTCTTATAAGAAGCCTCAACATTCATTTTCCCAGTAGATTATAGTAGGAAAGGAGCGAGACAGGCAACTTCAGGGACAGAATAAAGTCCATGTGACACATTTCAGGACACAGTAAGATAGTAAGTTCTTTTTTTTTTTTTTTTTAAGAGACAGGGTCTCTCTATGTTGCCCAGGCTGCTCTAGAACTCCTGGTTTCAAACAATCCTCCCTTCTCAGGCTCCCAAAGTGCTGGGATTACAGGCATGAGCCATGGCTCACGGCCCACAGTAAGGTCTTGGTTTACCTTGGGACTTCCAAAAAGGGACAAAGACCTGAAAATGGAACTTGCCTCCCATTGGATTAATACGCAGGGGCAAAGAGCCGGGGCCTGGGCTGAATGGGAGCCAGGAGAAGGAGCTGAGAGAAGCCCAGCAGAAGGCAGGAGCCAAAGCATATGACGGAGTAGGCGGTTGGGTCTCCCCTTCAGCTGTCATCTCCCATCTGCACACCTGGACATGGAGGCTGATTCGAAGCTTGGGGTTTGCATTCAGGCTGCCTGGGACAGTTCCATCCCTTATCATCTTTAAGACCTGAACGAGTGGTTTGACTTTTTTAAGTCTCAGTTTCCTCATCTGTAGGACGGGGTGACAATGCCTATACATCATCAGGTTGTTTGTTCTGTAAAAACTCTAAGGAGTGCCAATATTTGGAAATCAAGCAGAGGACTCCTCCATTTAGCCAGTAAAGAAGACAAGAAAGCCGCAGGCGGTGTAACAGAACACCAGAGAAGAACGTGTTACAAGGAGAGCGTGGGCCTCCGTGTCAAAGCCTGCCAAGGGTTCAGTGCACACGACAGAGAAATGCTGACTGGATTTTGGCAAGGAAACGTGACTCAGTAGTACCCACAGCGTCTGTGGAGTGATGGGAAAGATGTCTGATTAGATTGGGTTGAGACAAGACTGTCTCCGTGTCTTCAGAAATTGAGACAGCAATTACAGAACACTTACAAGAAGTTGGGGGTAACGGGAAGTTGAAAAATGGAGCAGCAGTTGGAAAGGAAGGTGAGGTCAAGGGGGCATTTTTTACACTTGGGGTATTATCACGTCTGCTTTTGAGGGGAATGATCCACCAGAGACTAAATGATACAGAGGACAGAGGGGATGATTTCCAGGAAACTGACAGATGAAGTCGCGGAAAAGATGAGAGGGGAGGGGTTCCAGGGCCCAAGTGTAGAAGTTGGCTTCCAGGGATGCTTCATCCATGGAACGGTAATGGAACAGAGCACGTGGGTATATAGATGAAGGCAGGTGGGTTGACTCGGTGGGGGGGAGAAGAGGGAATTCTTGTCCTATTATATCTGTCTTCATGATGAGGCAATATTATCAGTTGAGAATGAGGTGATGATCGCGCAAGGCAGTACATGAGGTCGATTAGTAAGTTAGGATATTGAGGAGAAAGGAGAGGGCACGACATACTGAAGAAGAAAAGACTAGGAAGACCCAGGAGGTTAGCTGGCAGTGTTCAGATCCCACGAGAGATGAGTGGGGAAGAACTTAAGAGACGCACGAGCTTGTGTATCCATTAGGACAAACTAGCTTTTCTCACAGCAACAATAACCCCTAAGTCCGAGTGACTGAACATAACCAAGATCTATTTCTTGCTTATATGTCAAGCCCAACAAGGGCTGGCGAGGGGCTTTGCTCTTTACCGTCTCTCAGAAACGCAGATGTCAAAGACATAAAGGTAAGGTAACAAGTTAGCTTGCCATGGTGATGGAGATGCTGGCAGCAGATACTTCTGGATGCGAGATGGCCGATTTTGTTACAGCAGTAGCAGTAGCCAGTGCCAGCATTTGTGTCAGTTCTCTAAGCCCCAGTTCCCACAGGGAGATGCAAAAAGTGCCAAGTGACACCTGTACCACAGTGGTTTGTGTTGCAGAAAAATCCTGTGTTTAGGGACCTCAGATCTTTTGTTATGGTCAGTAAGCATGCCCTTTGCTCCAGAGAAAGATATTATATCTATCTTCCAAGGCTTTTCATTATGCAGACATCCTTGAAAAGATAAGAACAAAGTCGGTGAATGCTTTTGCTTGTGAGTGTGCAGAAACATCAGAGAACTATGGAGAATTACCTTCCAACACCAAGTTGATGGCTTCTTGGGTTGACAAGGCAGGGGAAAAGAGACCTGCTGACACAGGGACTTTTCACGGGCTCAGCCTCCAAGTGACATGCCATCACTTCTGCTTTCAGCCCACTTGACAGACTTCACCTACTTGCATCCAACAGGATGTCCAGACCCAGACATTGATAAACACTAGCAGTGTCTACCATGGCATGGTTGTATGTTTTCCTCTGGTCCCTTTTAGCTGTTCAGGTGCAGAAATGAAGCAAATGGCAGTTGGGTTTAATCTCAGAATTAGGATTCTGACCAACTGGTCTAATGGGGGAGAAGAGTGGTGAGGAAGGTAAGTGTGTTTGAATAGAAGTGATTTCATAGTTGGACCGTGTGCTCCTGTATGAGTGTATCCACCAATATTCATGTGTTGAAACTTAATGGCTAATGTGATCATATTAAGAGGTATGGCCTTCAAGAGGTCATTGAGTCTGAGGGCTCCAGGCCTATCAATGGGAACAGGTGCCCTTATAAAAAGGGCTTGAGGGCGTGAGTTTTGACCTTCTGCTTTCTGCCATGTGAGGACACAGTGTTTCTCTTTTCTGGAGGGCACAGCAACAAGGCACCATCTTGGAATCAGAGACGCCCTCACCAGACACTGAACCTGCTTGTGTCTTAATCTTGGACTTCCAGCCTTCAGGACTATGAGAAAGAAATGTCTCTTCTTTATAAATTACTAAGTCTCAGGTATTTTGGTATAGCAACACAAACAGACTGGCAACATGGAATCGAAACATGGCAAGGAGGGAAGTAAGGACACAGAGGGTTAAAACGGTGGATCGGTTTCTGAGGTTGCAGGATTTCCGGTGAGCTGAACGGGTGAGAAGTTGTGGTCAGAGAATGGAAATCTTAAGGTCAAGATTCCAGAGACAGTGCAGTTTAGGTGATGATCAGGTCAAGAGTGTGTCTCTGAAACTGGATGGGAGAAAGATTATTGCAGGCGAGGGAGTCAGGGAATTCAGAGGTCAAAGCATTGGATTAGCTATCTATGAGGAGACTGGCATCACCTGGAATGGTGGCAGAAGTGGGCATAGGAGAAATGTGATCCAGGTGGCAGAAAGCATGACCAAGTAAATCTATGTTTATTTGTTAAGGCTGCCATGAAAAAGTACCACAGACTGGGTGGCTTAAACAACATAAATTGATTTCCTCACAGTTCTGGAGGCTGAATCAAGGAGTTGGCAGTGTTGGTTTCTTCTCAGGTCTTGTTCCTTGTCTTAAAGACGCCTGCCTTCTCCCTCTGTCTTCACATGGTTTCCGTGTGTGTGTGTGTGTGTGTGTGTGTGTGTGTGTTTGAGAGAGAGAGAGAGAGAGAGAGAGAGAGACTGGTGTCCTATTTTTATAAGGACACCAGCCATGTCAACTTGAAGCCCACCCATATAAATTCATTTAACCTTAATAACCTCTTTAAAGAACTTATCACCAAATATAGTCAGCATTCTAAGGTGCTGGGGGTTAAGATTTCAACATGTAAACACTGGAAAGACAGTTCAGCTCATAATAGCCCGTATCTCCTCAGAAGATACTCCTCAGTCCTTGATTGGTTTTGGCATATTCTGAAGGGTCTTTGGTCAAAACTTGAGAAACACTGAATGTCATGATGGATCATAAAATAAACACACAAACCAGTAAACAACTTGGGCAACTACTTAGCAACACATCTATAAGACCTCTCTTGTGGTCCTTTCTTTTCGGAGATGGCCTGCTGTTGACTCTACTTCACGTCCATACTGATTTTATTCCCTAGTGTTGTGCTGTCCCCTGAGACAGAGCCTTCTGACTCCCCTGTTTAACTAAAAACTCAATAAATCCTGGAATCTTCCCTCTGCTAGCGAATACTGCCTGCCATCTGCATGTGTACATGTATGTGAGATGTAATGTTTACAGTAAGTGCGAATTCACTTGTATGTCTTTTCTTTAAATGAGAATAAAACATATTTATCCCTTTTAGCCTTTGCATGTATATATCTGAAAGGCTATGTTTTGTAGCTTTGTTCCCACGGGCCCGGCATCTGCACAGAGTTCTGCAGACAATTCTATCTTTGTAAGCTGTGTGGAGCATTTGGACTCCTCCCTGTCTAATCTTGTACAAGCTTTTGACAAACAATGTCCCCTGGGAAGTTCGTGGCCACCCTCTGACCTCCTAAGCCAGACACCACATTGCTGACTTCATGGTGGCCCCGATGAATAATGTTTCAAGGGTGTGAAAACACTTGCAGCATGAAGGGAAAGTGGAATCTGGATACTGTGGCTTTATGGAATATTGAAGCAAAGTTCCCGTATCCTAAATAGAGCAGCAAAATGTGCAAGACTCAAGGGCACTGTTTCAAGTTGTTATACAAGGTTTGCCACTTGAAATGTGCTTTCTGTTTGGCCTCCTTAAATTCCCTCGCTCATTCTTGCTTGCTTGCTTGCCTTCAGCACTACCAAAGGAGAGAAGCTTTCAGAATGCTGCTAAAAGCAATAATCTGGATCTTATGGAGAAGCTGTTTGAGAAGAAGATTAATATTAATGCTGTGAACCATGTGAGTAGAAGTCACACACACAAGTGACTGTTCTAAGTGGTGGCTTGGTTTTGCACAGGTTGGCTGTAATAATAATACAAATAAAAATAATTGTGCTGGCTCAGAGGAGGGAGATCTTTGTGGGTCATTTCGGGGTGTTTAAGCTAAGGTGGGATCAAGCAGTGGAATAGGCCGCGGGTGTTTAATTTATCTTCCAAGAGGGGAAATTTATCTTCCAAGAGGGGTCTCTATGCACATCTGTGGGCAGCAAAACTGGTTCTCAGGGCTGTGGGCCCAGACTGGGTTCTGGAATATAGCCCATGGGTCCGATTGGTCTCAAAGTTTGGAAGGGCAGAACATCTTTGGCTATCCAATCTGGGTTATTTTCTTTCCAACGATGGCCTTTGTGGTTGCGTGTGGATTTTCATGTGACTGCTTTTGAGAGTAGAGAGGATCTGCATGTTGGGCAACAAGGCGTTTTGTAAACCCTGGCTCTGACTGATGCTTCACACACCCAGGTTTTGGGGGATAGGTGCTCGGCCCGAAGTATGGATTCCCTCTGCTTGGTTTTGTGAGGGTTTCCTGACAGCTCCTTGGAGCAGATTTTGTCAAAGTGAACAGGTTGGGGGCTGTGTCCGTTGCTGAGGACGGTTTGTAGAGAGGTTCAAGGTGAGCATGGCAGAGGCGGATTTCAAGCTAAATGAAGCCTAAGCTTCAGGGCCCTTGACTGTGCAGGCCCCTACTAAGGCACTGGGAGGGCCCTAGCAGTATGTTCCTATGGTCATACAGTTTTGTAACATCTGAAAAAGTAAGACATTTTAACTGTAATTGGTTATGCTTTCTGACTCTGGCTTTAAAGAGGGCCCCTAAATAGTCTAAACTCGGGTTCCACAAAACCTGTATCTGTCCCAGGCAGCAAGTCATGGAAGGTGAAGCGGGAGCATCTGAAATCATGCACCACATGCAGTGGAAGATGTTGAACAATTGTGTGTGTGTGTGTGTGTGTGTAGTGAGGGGTATGTGTGTCTGTGTGGGAATTTATATGCCTAGGTGTATAATATGTGCGTGATATGTTATGAGTGTATATAGTATTCATGTTCCATAGATATCCTGGGAAAAAACAGCAAAACTTTGTAGCACAACAATTTTAGGTCTCAAAAAAACAAGGAGAAGGAATCAAGAAAGGAAAAATGGGAGAGAAAAAATGAAAACATGGAATGGAGGGAAAAGAACAGAAATAAGCAAGGATCTTTGAAGGGAATATTTGCATAGTTTCAAAACTATTGTACTTATTTTTATTATAAAGATGGGGGTACAATTCAGGGTTAGGTATGCAAACATTGATTATGCAGGTACCCTTGTGAATGAGGTGTTCCCCTCCCTCCCTAGCAGTTTCCCTCAACTGCCAATCCCACCCCCCGACAGTTTCCCACTACTGCCAATCCCTTTCTTATTGCATTATGATAATTGTTCAAGGTCCGCTTATGAGTGAGAACATATGGTGCTCTGTTCTTTGTTTCTGTGATAGATCACTATGATCGACTCTAAACCCATCCAAGTTGCTGCAAAGTCCCTATGTTTGTCCTTCTTTATGACTGCATAATATTACCTTGTGTGTATGTACTGCAGCTTCAAAAATATTTATGAGCCGGGCTCAGTGGCTCAGCCTGTAATCCCGCGCCTTGGGAGGCTGAGGTGAGTGGATTGCCTGAGCCCGCGGGTTTGAGACCCGCCTGGGCCACTTGGCGAGACCTCATCTCTACAATAAATCAAAAAATCAGCCAGGCGTGGTAGCGTGCGCCTGTAGTTCCAGCTACTCGGAAGGTGGAGGCGGAAGGATCGCCGGAGCCCAGCGGGTCAAGGCTGCGGTGGCCGGGAACGGCCACTGCACTCCAGTCTGGGCGACAGAGTGAGACTCCAACTCAAAAAAAAAAAAAAAAAAAATTATGGATGTATATCTCTGAAGATTATTATGGCCATGGAGGATTAATTTTGAGTAAGTGGGGCAATAGTCACTTTTCTAAGTAGTAGGAAATGGATTCTCCAACATACTGTTTTAATCATTAACATTTTCCCCATACAACTTTTTGATATTTTAAACCGTGCTTTACATGAAAATACATGGAGAGATAGTCCAATCTAATACACCTTAACTTACAACGTGGCAAATTATTGCAAACGCCTGATGAATTATATTATACTTTCTCATCGTACCTGTCTTAATCCTGTTTACAGCAAATTGTAGCATAGTTACTTGTAGAGCTCCTTAAAATCTGTGATGAAAGAGAAGGAAGCCTAAATGGTTTTAATGAATTATCCTGGCTATTTTGACTTGCATCCTTATTCACAAGTCAAGTTAATAGGGGCGCTTATCGTCCAAATTTGATATGGTAGAGCAACGCTCTAGATTGCGGACGATGTCATAATAACTCATGTTTTTTCAAACTTATTTTACCAAAGATATAGCTATTGTGAAAGTTATCAGAATCAAAATATATATTTTGATATTACAAAAATCCTGACAAAGGGAGCCAGGGAAAGACATGAAGACAGGGTTGTCATGCTTGTATACATGATTTAAAAAGACAGAAACAAACAAAAAACCGCCACAAAGGCTGAGGCAGAAGGATCATCTGAGCCAAGGAGATTGAGGCTGTGGTGAGCCATGACTGTGCCACTGCACTCCAACCTGGGTGACAGAGTGAGACCCTGACTCAAAACCATAAAAACAACAAACGATCACAAAAGATTGCAGAAATCATAACCTTGCACAAAGGCTGTTGCAACCTTTCACAAAAATACTTTGCAAATTGATCTGTGCAGCAACTGCCTGTCCAACCTTGGACCGGCGTCACTCTTGTTATTGATCTTTGTAGCCAAGGATAATTATTTCAAAACATTTATGTAACCCTCCTCATTTTTTCCTTTAAAAACCTTTGTCTTCCTTTACCTCCTTGGCTATGCACATAGTTTACTATGTGTATTCCCATTGCAATGCACTATTTTAAAATAAATATCTTTTAGACAGCCTCTCTCTTATTTAGGTTGACACTACCAAGGAAATCAAATATTTAATTTAAACAGTTCTCATAACTTTATGATTATTTATGTGAAACAAAGAATAGTAAAGCCATACCCAGATATGTTCTTTGAGATTAAAAAAATGGTGTCTAGAATATATGAAATATGACATGTGTGTTACTTACAAGCAAAACTTCCATTGTTTGAAATATATTAGACTGTCTCTGGGAATCCCAAGAGCACCATATTGACTTTCCTTTGGAGCCAAAGACATTCATAGTTTTCTTTCCCTGTCTTTCTCTGTGTCTTTCTTTCCTTCCTTCCTTCTTCCTTCTCTCCCGCCCTTCCTTCCTTCTTCCTTTCAGAAGCAATTTATTTGCTTTAGTAAAATTCACAGTACAAAAATTACAGGATGGATTTAACATCTAGGAGAATTTTTGCTATGTATTCTAGTCCAAGCAGAAAAATTTGCCATTATTAATGATTATATATGGGTCATATATAGCTTCTACTCTCTAAATGAAATCTGCTGTGTTACTGGTGTCAGGGTTTCAGCTGGAGGTATGTCCTTCAGTGGATTACCAAATCGCTGATGTTATCTGATAATGAGGACAGGATTCTGCTGTACACAGTTCCCACAGCTTTTAAAGGTAAAGGCAAAAAGTGGAGCCGAAATCAAAATAGAAACACCTGATAGAAAATTATGGTCATTCAAGAAATAGGAAACCTAAGCGAACTGACTAAGGATCAGATAACTAAACACAGAAATTCTGTTTCCTTGGATGAACCGCACAGCCCTGCATTTTGCTGTGGGGAGAAATCATTTATCTGCAGTGGCTTTTTTGCTTAATCACAAAGCCAGGTGGATGCTACTGGTGAGATAAGCCCATCTTCATTTGTAGAATGGGTTGGTGCATAACTGATGAAGGGGGAGAATCTGATCACTCCAGGTATCTTTTCTGCACACAAAATATTTCCATTTGGCAGAGTTCATTTTGGAAAACTTTCTTCAAAGGGTACTTGTATTTTGTGATCTTTGTATTTGGGGACTAAATTATTTTCACATTACCTGTAGAATTTGAACTTTTGTTTGTTTTCCTGTGTTGACCTTATGGCCAATAGTATGCATTTATAAGAGTGAGATGGTTGCCAGAGTATAATCAGGGACACGGAAGACAGAAACTAACTTGCTCCAGGAACATGAAATCTTGACTTTACCCTGTGAAATCTGGTAGTAAAAAGACCTATTAAACTCTACTGAGTACCGGGCACACGTCTTAGGACTCTGATATTTAGCTTCCCCTCTGACCTATAAGAAAGGTATTTTTATAAAAACTAATTTTCAGATGAGGAGCCTGAGACAGATTAAGTGTCTTGCCCAAAAAGTTAATTTTAAGAAGGGTAGAAGCGGGATTTGAACCGAGCTTGTCTGATTCCAGAGATCATCCTGCTAGCTATAAATCAGCTTAGCCATTCAGCTGCCTAGGTTTCAAAACCCTCTCAGAGGATTTTCACTTACTTTCCCCACCTTCATTTACTATTTGACCATGGCATACGGAAGCCCGCTGGAGCGAGCCGGCATCATGTTCATTGTCTCACGTTGCCTAAGAAGGAGATGGCCTTGTTCTTAAGTTCTTGGCTCTTAATCAGTCCAATGGACCATGCATGATTCTTGTGAAACTGCTCAGAAGATTCCTGCCAAGGTGCTGCGTTTTTCCCCTGGACTGTAACTCCCTGGAGGGTGAGGCTCAGCACCACTTGACCTTCACATCACTCAGGGTCTGGGTTTAGCGTATGCTTACTGAATGTTTGGAAGATAAATCCGTGAAGCCTACGCTATCTGGTCATCTCTTTGGTTTTGTCAGCCGTCATAGACAAGGCATAGACTTGGTAATGCTTAGAGTTTCTCTTTGTGTCACCAGGGGGGCACATCTGTCTCTACTTTATTGCACTGGTGTTTGTGGGCAAGTAGATTGTTATGTAACGGAACCAGAATTAAAAACTGGCGTTAAGAGTGCTCTGACTTTGTGAGTGTACTTAGTTGTAGTAGTGGTGATGGTAGTTAAGGAACATGTCCTTTGGGTCTGGAAATTGTCATTTAATTATTTTGCAATAGAGTAAATCCCCTACATATGAACCTTCAAGTTGCGAACTTTCAAAGATGCAAACATGTGTTCACATGTCCAATCACATAAGTTAGTTCTCGTGTCTGGTGTACATTGTTACTTGCACGCATCCTAGATAAGTGGTTGTGCTTTTGTGAACTTTTCCTGGTCCTCTGGCCAGAAAGCCAAAGGTGCAGTCTCCCAGTTCTGCTTTGTACTTCCCTCAATAGGATCAAACATCGTGAGGGTGAAGCGAGAAAAAAAGAAACAGGATTCGCCCTCCATTCCCCTCCTGGCCACAGTTCCTCTGGCCAGAGAGAAGGAGGCCTCAGGGTCAGAGTTGTAGGTGTGTGTCCAGCCACTGCTGCTACCCTTGCTGTTGTGGGGTTGCAGCTTTGGGAGTGGGGCAAGGTTGGGGGCAGGGTCAGACCAGAAAAAAGAAGAGGAGAATTCCCCCCATCTTCTCTTTTCTATAGGGGTCTCCTCTGCTTCTTAGACTAGAAAGAAGGCTTTTCATGGCACTTTCTGTCCATGCTCAGGGCACAGTTCCATGATTTTTGCTGCTTGAAGTCCAAGTTGGAAGGCATGGAAGTAAAAAAACAAAAAACTAGAAAACCCTGAAGGATTGTTCATCGTTTGAGCTCTGATTTCCTTCCCCAGTCCACCTTCCTACCATTTACAGAACCCTCAGATCGCTGCTTCCTGCATTCTTTTCAGATATTTTAGTTGTATTTGGTAGGAAAGATAGAATGTGCTTACTTCCTCTTAACCACAACTATAGTCCAAAATCTTTAACATACTACCAAAGTAGAGAGAATAGTCCAGGAAACACCTAGGTATTCATTGCCTAGACTGGATAGCATCTTTTGTTTTTTGAGTTGGAGTCTCACTCCGTCGCCCAGACTGGAGTGCAGTGGCCCGCTCACGACCACCCCAGCAACAACCTGCTGGGCTCCGGCGATCCTCCCACCTCAGCCTTCCAAGTAGCCGGAACTACAGGCGCGCACTACCACACCCAGCTAATTTTTTTTTTTTTTTACTTATTGTAGATACGAGGTTTCACCAAGTTGCCCGGGCTGGTCTCGAACCCGTGGGCTCTGGCAATCCACTCGCCTCGGCCTCCCAAAGTGCTGGGATTACAGGCTGAGCCACTGAGCCCGGCCTGTATCTTCTCCTATACAAACATATATTTGTGTTATCTGCAGCATGATTCTGACTTCCCCTTAATTTTTCCTTGAAGATTGGAATGCTGTCAGATGAGATGTTATTCCTGCTATATCTCCTTTCCCTGCTTTGAATGTTTCACTAAGTTGAATATCTTTATAATGGATTTAATCATTCACGGTGGCATTAGTGCATAACTAGTAAAATGGTTTTCATAATTCAAGCAGTGTCATGTTTGGTCAGATCCGACAGCTTTTTTTTATCTGAGTGACGAGACTTGAGTTTGATTTGGCAGATATATCTTCTAAATTCTGACACCCATTTGTAAAGAACTAACAATAAAACCTGCAATGCAGCAACCCCAAAGCTGAGAGGGCTTGTGCGTAAGATGCTTTACATATTCCAAAGAAGTTACCCAGAGGTCCAGCAGGGATAGACATTGGTTTACTAGAACTTATAGGAGGCACTGATGTTTGCTGGTCAGTAGGAAATAATATGCCCATGAGACACCTATGGCAGTTGGTGGGTGAGGAAAGAAACTGCACTTTGGGGCGGGACAGCAAAAAGTTTTATAGGCAAGCAAGTCAGTTCTTCAGATCCCTATCTTGTATCTACAATTACATTGATTACACTTGGTGACCACATTGCTTGCAGCTTTGCCTGGTCACCTGCACCCTGTGAGTCATTATTGGGAGTATGCCTATCCTTGGCCAGAGGCCACTCCTGAGGAAAGAGGGAGGGGAAAATAGTCCACGTCTGGCCCAGACCCTACAAAACCCTTTCACCGTAAATATTTATTCAGGCCTTTTGGTCTGTTTTACAACCATGTGTGAAGCCAGATTCAACACTGCTGAATACAGAGCCTTTGTTTGTAGGGAAGACTAACTTAAGAGGTGGAATTGTGTTCAGGGCACATTTTTTGAAGAATGTAACTGGTCATCACACATCACTGTTCCTGGGGACAAACAGGGGAGAAATTGCTGTGAATGTTCTTCATGCTGGAACTGTAAATATGTACATGGGCGCATGTGCCATCTAGTGTGACAACTGAAATGTAAATTTGATAGGGCACGTACATTAAGAGCAGGGCATCTCAGCAGTGACACTAGTGATATTTGGGGCAAGATAATTCTTTGCTGTGGGGGCAGCCCTGTGTGTTGTGGGATGTTTTGCAGCATCCCTGGCCTCTACCCAGCAAGTGCCAATATCCCCCAAGTCATGGCCATCAGAAATGTCTCCCCACATTGCCAAGTGTCCCCTGGGGACAAAATTACCCCCGAGTTGAGAACCACCAATTTAGAGTAACACTTTGACCATCGGAGACTTGCTATTTCACTCTCCCAACTTGAATTCTACTGGATCCATTTCTCAGCTGAGGCTGAGAGTTGACCAAGATCCCATCACTTAGAAGTGGTAGAGAGTGACCAGGAGTCGAGCTCAGTTCCGTCTGATCCTAAAGACGCTCACGACACCTGCCTTCTACTGCTTCTCTGACTTAGGGCCTAGATCCGCTTTTCCCCATTGACTTCCCTCCAACCCCCCCTTTCCGAGAGAGCTGATGTGAACCGCTGGCCACTTTTCCTTCCACACTTCTCTGCCTGCTTCCTCAGCATGCAACTTTATTCAGCACGCAGCTGCCCACAGCTTTCCCACAGGTCAGGAAGTCCTGATCTGAATCTCTCAGTCTAACTACCTGATGCCTTCATGTGTGCATGCACACACATCTATATCATTTTGAATAAGTGGAATATTTTAAAGAGTTTCTCTATAAATGGGGTCCTGCCGGGTGCTGCTCATGCCTGTCACCCCAGCACTGTGGGAGGTAGAGGCGAGAGGATTGCCTGAGTCCAGGGGTTTAAGACCAACCTGGGCAACTTGGCGAGACCACATCTCTATAATAAGTCAAAGAATTAGCTGGGCATGGCGGCACATGCCTGTAGTCCCAGCTACTTGGCAGGCTGAGGTGGAAGGATCACCTGAGCCCAGCTGGTCAAGGCTGCGGTGACCATAACTGTGCCACTGCACTCCAGCCTGGGCCGCAGAATGAGACTACCACTCTAAGTACATAAATAAATAGGATCCTTTTTATAACTTGTCCTTCCGTTTTCACTTTTGTATGCCCATCCTCCTCTAGTAACTACACTTAATAATCTGAGATACGTGTGTTTATTTCTAGACTTTTCTCCTCAGCTAGTCATTTCTGTATCAGTCTATTTACTTACCTCCCAACCCGCCGATATACAGACATAGATATATGCATATACACACAGGGGGTTTTTGTTCGTTGTTTCTTTTTAGGTATGGGATTCTATATTTATTTGTTCTCCATCTAATTTTCTGCATTCTGTGAAGCTCACAGAAATCTTTCCAAGTCAGTGGTTATAGCTCTAATTCATTGTTTTTAATGGCTGCATTATATGGCATGATTATTTCGTAATATATTCAGCATTCCCATGCTGATAGGCATTCACCTTGCTCTCCCAGTTTTTAGTGTTACAATTAATATCCTTGTATATATAACATCAAGTCCTGAAATTTTATTTTCACGGGCTGGATTCCCAGGAGTAGGACTGCTGGTTGTATTTTCATTTTTAAAATTTTGTTTATTTGTTTGTTTCCTTATCTATCTGTTTCTTGAGTCAGGGTCTCACTCTGTCACCCAGGCGGGAATGCAATGAGTGGCACGGCCATGACTCGCCACGGCCTTAACCTCCGGGCTCAGGCGACCCTTTTGCCTCAGCTTTCTGCGTAGCTGGGACTGCGGGCATGCACCACGTGCCCCGTTAGTTTTTTACCTTTTGCTTTTGTAGAGACAGGGTCTCGCTATGTTGCCCAGGTTGATCTTGAACTCTTGGACTCACGCAGTCCTCCTGCCTCTGCCCCCCAAAGGGCTGGGATGACAGGTGTGAGCCACTGTGCCCAGCCTGTATTTTCAGTTTGAACAGAGGGTTCCAGATGGTTTACATAATAATGATTTCTATTTCCTTTCTTTGTCCATTTTCCTGTCAGTTTACATGTCTTTTTCTTGTTGATTTATAAAAGGGCTTCATATATTAGAGAATCACTATTTTTCTTTATCAAAAAATATGTTTAAAAATTATTTGTTTGACTTTGTTTATTATCTATCTTTTCTCTTGTAACTCTGCATGTTTCAGTCAGCATCTTGTTCTATTTATTGTTTGTGTGTCTTTTGTGAGTGTGGTATGATACAGCACTTCATTTTATTTTCTTTTAGATAGAGAACCACTTGTGCCTGCAACACTCATTAAATATACCCTTCCCCCCACAGAGTTGAAATATCACCTTTGCTGTATACCGAACCCCTTATTTCTTAATTTTTGGCAAGGTAATATTTGCTTGGCTTTTGTGGGTGAGATGGTGTGCAATGGCGCATCCACGTGACAGATGCTCTTCTTCTCTCCTCCTGGGGAGGCACGGCTTGACTGGAATTCATCTTGCGGCCTGGTCTGGAGGCCTCAAGATCATGCTCATGCTGGTTAGAGCTGGAGCGGATCCGAGAGCTGAGAGTCAGGTCGGCTCGTGGGTCAGGCCTGAACGTGAGCTCCCACCTCCCCGTCGCGGGTGAGTGGAGGCTCTGAGGTCACTGTGTGAGTGTCTCCTCCACCCTGGCTCTCTTCGGGATGGAATGAGTGCCCTCCACTTTGTCACGCAGAGCAGTCACGTGCCCATTGCGGAATACCTCATTCAGGATCTGCGCCTGAGGGACCTGAACCAGCCTGACAAGGTGTGTTGACTGTGGCTGTCAGGCTTGCATATACCCCACCAGTTCTGCTGTCTTCCTGTGCCTGTTGAGTTGCCAACATGGCCAGCACAGACCCTGTGGCCAGCTCCTCCAACACCATGGCAGACCGCAGGGAGTGGGAAGAAAGTGGCAGGGGGAGGGGGGGTTGGCCTTGTCCTGGCCACCACATGAGGGGATGACAGGACGTGCTGAGGAGGCAGACACAGTCCCTCCTCCCTTACCAATCCTCATCCTGGCCGGGCTGTGGACAGCCTGCACCCCTTTAGTATTCAAAATGTGGGCCTTAATTTTATTCTGTTGCACTTGGCCTTTTTGGAATGTATTTGACCCAAAGCTATACTGTAATGAGCCATGGAATATCATTCAGTCTTTCTGTATTTGTCTATATTCCTTTGATTTTCATAAGGAGATACTTATAATGCCAGCTACTACTTAATGAGTGTTTATTAGTGTGCCAGATACAGAGGAAAGCTATTAATATACACTGTTTCAATAAGAGGTATTGCACTAGCACCTTCAGATAAGCAACAAAATCATTGCCGAATGAATGAATGCTCTCATCAATCCTCACAATAATCCTATAAGGTAGAAAATATTTTGCTCATAGTTAGAGGTGAGGAAGTTGAGGCTCAGAGAAGCTAAGTACCTGATAAAAGTCTCAAAACTAAATGGGGACAGAACCAGAATTTGAAGGCTGGTCTGGCTGGCTCCATCCATGCTATACTCAGTTGACAGTGGACATTGCCTGTGTGTCAGGGGCTGTCTTTCCCTGGAATATCTCCCTCTATGCTTTTTTCATTGAGTTCTAGCCTTCGTGCAGTTGGCATTTTGCTTTCTCAGCAGTAGAATATATTTCGTGGAGACATACTTTCCTTCATGTCACTAGAACACAATTTTCCACGAAAGTTTCTCTAGAAGCTGATCAGTAATATTCACTTTATTATTTTACCTCTTAAAAAATTTTTTTTTCCTAACCTCAATCTTAAAAGCAATGTATTAGTCCATTTTGTGTTTCTATAAAAGCATGCTTGAGGCTGGGTAATTTATGAAGAAAAGAGGCTTGTTTGGCTCATGGTTCTGCAGGCGGTGCAGGAAGCATGGTGCTGGCATCTGCTTCTGGTGAGGGCCTCCGACTGCTTCCACTCAAGGCAGCAGGTAAAAGGGAGCGGGTATGTTCGTGAACTGGTCATGAAGGATTCACCTCTATGACCCAAACTCCTCCTACCAGGCCCCACCTCCAGCACTGGGGAATCACATCTCAACATGAGATCTGGAGGGAACAAATGTCCAAACTATATAAAACAATAAGAGCAGCAGAAAACGATTCAGATTAGACCTATAAGCTTCTACTTCCTTTACATATGACTCAACAACTGTACACTTACAGCTTAGAGGCAGACAGACTTGGGCTGTGGTCTAGACAGTGCCACTATATATTAGCGATGTGACTTTAAGCAAGTGCACCAAGTGCTGAAAACCTTAGTTTCTCCATCTGTACAATGGAAATAATAAAATCTACTTCATGATAGCAATAAGGGATAATAGGGGAGATCTTATTTGCCATATGATTATTTTTTTAAAATCAGCAAACCTCCATTCTTTGATATGGGCACTTGATATTTCCTCAGTCTCATGTAAAAGTTCCCACGCACAAGAACTTCCCAATGAGCCATTCCATACCTGCCGTCTGTCAGACACCACCCCTAAGCCATTCCTGTGTACGGTGCTGGAGCAGCCACTGTTGAGATGCTTAAATGAGGAAATGACTATAATGCACTTAGCAAAGAGTTAGGCACATAAGTGCTCCCTAAACGGTAATTATTGTAACAATTGTGATAGGATAAAATGTACATCTGATTTCCTTAAACTGACCTTCGTAGTCAAATACCACGTAGTATCAGGGTAAGGAAGTTGCATCTTTCCAGTTTTATACGTGCTAAGTAGGAATGTGGCCCACAGACGAATTCCATTCAGTTCAGTTCAGCAGATATTTGTTGAGGGCCTGTGAGGCAGGAGACACATGGTTGCTCCCCCCTCACTGGGCTCTGATTGTTTTCTTGGTAAACCACAGTGTGGGAAGGATCAGGCAGGCTGATGGGCTTCAAAGACCAAAGCAGATTTATGAGGAGACGTCTCCACTTCTTGAGCTTCTGCTGGCTAGCAGCCTTCCTGTCTGATACATCTTTTCAGCTGATTCTGGGTTCGTCTTGGACCCCCTTCCTCCTCCTCTCTCTGTTGGGGAAAAGGCTGAGGACCTCTGGCAACAGACTACATAGCACTACATGTTCAGGTGAGAGCTCTTAAACTAAGATGAGTTCAGAACATAACAGGAAGGAGCAAATAATGACTTCACTGGGTCATCTAGGGTAAGAAGACTCTGAGTCTAATTTTAGTCCTGTAAGAAAACTGGATTGATCCGTAGACAAACAAAATCTACTTTTTTCCCCTAAGATCTGTGAGTGGGCTCAAGTTTGTAGGCAAATCTAGTTGGAATGGTGGTTGCCAGGGGCTGGAGGGAAGGGGAAGTGAGGAGATGGGGAGCTATTGGTCTAATGAATGCAGAATTACCGTTTTGCAAGATGCAAGGGGTTACGGAGATGGATGGCAGTGATGATTACACAACCATATGAATGTTCTTCATACCACTGAACTAAATACTTAATGGTGATCAAGATGATAATTTTATGTTATGAGTACTTTGCCATAATTTTTAAAAATGGGGAAAAAATAGCCAGTTGGATTTGAGATCAGGAGCTCAGGGTGTATTAATTCAGCGTTGGGTTTCCCATCTTTTTGCTTAAAGGTTTTGTGGAGTTCAAGGAATACACCTGATGGAAAAGACTACGGCATTTCGCTTGCTTAGTTTCTTATCATCAAAAAGTAATCGAGAGCCTGTTTACCCACCAGGGCAGGTAAAATCCTTCTCGTTGGCCTGGAGGGAACTCCAGAAGCTAACAGGGAAAGCTCTCCTGGGAGGAGGCACTTAAAGCAAAACAGGTTTCTCTGGTCCCAGGAGAATTTGAGTGGGGGTAGGAGAGGTGAAGGACACAGGAAATCTTTTGAGGTTTCTCCCAGCTCCAAAGCTCTAGAGCTCACGGAGGCCTTTTTATAGGACCAACAGTTTCATATGTCCACTGTGCGGTAACTGAGACAGTAGGGTTTGCAGCAGAGAGTTTGGTGACGACAGGGCTTGGAGCAAAGGGATGGAGGGAGATCCTCAAATTCATCCATCCAGAGAGCAGTTGACCTCATGAATAATGCTGAGTGTGCTGCAAGTTTGGTTTATTTTCTCCCTCTCCTTTCTTCCCTGATTAATTAATTAATCCCCCTGAGGAGTTCTGGGCTGGAGTTTTCAAGGGAATTGTGGAAGGTGAGGGGTTGGAACACTGGGGCCATTGACTGGTCAGGGTAAGTGGGATGAAATCATCAGGATGTGGAAACCGTATTCTTGGGTGAGTCAGCTTTTTGTGAGGTCCTTTAGGTCAGCTAGAATTAGTGGGGTCCTTGGACCAGCTGACATCAGTAGTTTCATCGGTGTTCAGGACCTGAAGGAATATCTCAAAGGGAAATCTTAATGTTTTATAACATTCAAGTTGTTGTCCACAGAGCAGTTAAGTGGAACTATGATCTTCTAACAGGGTCTGCGTGATTCTGAGGCAATAGGCACCAAACACCAAGCAGGAAGCAAGTCAGAGAGCAGCTGACCTCGTGATTAATGCTGAGTGTGCTACAAGCTTGGTTTATTTTCATTTCTCCCTCTCCTTTCTTTCCTGATTAATTTTATAAAGTTTCCAGGGACAGTTTCAGTCTCTCCAGGGGAGAGAGATTAGGGCACCAGAAGTTAACGGTGAAATAGTCTAGATATTTGGAAGCTGCCTGTGTAAATTCCCATCTAGTGATCAAAAGTAAATACTCAGACTAACATGTTAGGGGAGGGAGGGAAATAGAAAGGAAGTCCTCACAAGCCATTCATATATGTTTTGGGGAATATCTATAAGAGTTTGGTGGTAGAATGTTAGGGAGACTTCCGTTGGCTTAAAGGAGTTTTGGATAGGATGTCTCTGGAAGTCAAAATGCAGAGAAACTTCTTTATGGGGGGAGAGGTGGGAATTTGAGAATAAGGGGATTTGAGAAGACAGCTGTTTTCTTATTAGCCTTAGGCAACGTTTAGCTGCTTGTTGGCTCCAGTCTGTAAAGGAAAAACAAGCCTACTGTCTCTCAACGGGGTGGTGCCACACCTTGGTACTTACCACTCTGCTCTTTTTCTTACCTCATGGCACATATTTTTTTCCCTCTGAAACCTCTCGTTATTCAAAGAGTTTCCCTGCCTTAGATGCCCGATTTCAGGGTGAGGGACAGGCCATGGGCGCCGGCATGCACAGGAGTCCTACCCAGCACCTCTCCTCAGGGCAACATCTCAGGGACTCTGGGGGTGAAAGATGGTTAGGTTGGACTTTGGGTGCCTGTTTAAAGGCTGTTTACAAAATTTTTGATGAATTTGATAATGTCAAATATGAGAACCCTGGCAGTAAACTTAAAATTAAAAAAATTTTTAATAAACAATTGCAATTCCTCAGACTTGCTCACATGCAAAAAAATTTAAATGCATTGAGTTAAAACATACCAGGTTAAATATACATCAAATTAATAAAGGAACAGGAATCCCAGACCCTCTTTGCTTTAGCCAATTAGGAAAAAGACTCAGAATCCGGAGCCAGGGGGTCATTGTAATTCAAGCAGCAAGGCCTGAAACTCTGACAACAGGCTGTACTGTCCTCCTGGCTGGAAAATTTTCCTGCCTTCCAAATGAGGGAGGTCCTATGAGACTGCACTGGGGCGATACTTGAACAAGATTAGAAAGGGTTGGTGGTTTAAAAAAATAAAATAATGGCCAGGCCATGCTTTTCTTTAAGCCCTGCCTGACCCCCTCCCCAATCTGGAGGAGGTGCACCCCCTCTTCTCTCTCTCTCTCTCCAGTCCACTTTCTAAATAAACTATGTTCTCCATCTAAAAACTAAATAAATAAAATAAGATATGGTAAGAAACCATATTTTTTAAAACCCACATGTATCTTTGAAACCCCTAGTGTTATTTTGCCTGATAACATAATCAATGGGAGAAAAGATTGATATCTCATTTTACTCTTATGCGACCTTTTGATAGCTTCATAAGACTTAGATTACTTTAAATGTTCTTATTTTTTGTTATTTGACTTTTATATTTTTTCTTGATGATAACGTTTTTTAAAAGGGCATCCAAAGTTTAAAGTAACAGCTGTTTTCTTGGAAAAAAAAGCTGTTTTATCTGTGATAACTGTAGTCTTTTCTCAGAACCTCCCGTTTCCTAGCAGATGAGGCTATCTTTTGCTCTGTTTAGCTATGAAGAAATGGAAGAGTTTGTAGCAACCAAGAGTAAAAGAAAGAGACAATTTTAAAATTGAACAGATTCTGATACTTCTAGTAGTATTTGTCCCAAAGCTGATAAGTATGTATTAGTTACAGTTATTTCTGTTCAAGTGACAAAAACCTAGATTAAGCAATAAAGGCAATTTATTAACTTCTTTTTTGAAATTATTTTTTCTTTTAAAGATGTGGGGTAAAATTCAGGGGTATTAACTTCTAACTAAAAAATTTGGAGGTAAATCTTTCTGGCTTCAGGCATGTCTGGATCCAACTCTTTTTCTTTCTCCAGTTCTTAGTTGTCTGTGTGTTGGCATTATTCATAGGTGTACTGTTCAGATCAAGTTTGTATCCTTATAGATTTCAATCCATAAAAAAAAAAGAAATTCCGTCTCATCAGAGGTTTGCATATAAATCTCAGGAGCAACTCTGGTCCTACCTGAATTATATGCCCAATCTTGAACAATCACATTGACCAGCAGGGTCATGTGATCACTTTGCATGGTGGAAGGCCGGTGACTGAGGCCTGGCAGGAATAGCACTCAGTGGTGTGTGTGTGTGTGTGTGTGTGTGTGTGTGTGTGTGAAGGGGGAATTGTGCTGTTATTGTGCTGTTATTAGAAGGAAGGTCAACACAAAGGCAAAAGCAACAAATGTCCACTCTAAGGCACAGCACCTTCATATATTATTTATATTCTCTGTGGATCAAGAGCTGGCAAAACTCCTTTTCCTGCGGCATGAGAATTAAAACTTTGGTCAGCTTTCTGGCTTTGGGTCCTTGTTAACTAAATGAAGATAGATTCCTAGCTGTGTTACTAAGCAGCATCGCCTCCGATAGAATGACCCCCCACTGGAAATGGCATCTGGACTGGGGGGAGCTACAGCTGACCTGTAAATACCAGAGGAGAAGCCAGGCTGTGGGCTTCTAAGTGCAGTGACTCTTGCGACTGGGCGTGTCTCTTGCAGGGTCCTGGAAAGCTGTGCCCTAGTTGTTGTTGCAAGAGATATTTGTTCCGGTGGGACCTGAACCTTCTAAGCCAGGGTGATTCCCTACCCAACCATTGTGCGGGGGGTGGGAGCAGCTCCTGGACAGCTTTGTGGACTGTGGCATAAGAGGGACGATGGACACTGACAAGCTATGGTTTATGCTGTTTGTGCCCCGCATCTTCCAAGATCGATGCCAAACGTCGCCTGTAATAATTCTATGAGCCTGATATATGAAGTTAAACCTAAAAGAACTCCCTGGTGGGTATTGAAGTCACTTTCATAATTCTGTGACACAGAATAGTTGCTTTAAGAAAGCCCTCTAGCCAAAGGTGACAGAAACCCAACCCAAACCATTTTAAGGAAAGAAAGGAACATGTTAGTTCTTTCAGTTAAAAATCCAGCCATCTGTTGGGCGTGGTGGCTCACCTTTCTAATCCCAGCTCTTGGGGGGCCAAGGGAAGAGAATCTCTTAAGCCCAGGAGTCCGAGACCAGCCTAGGCAACTCTATAACAAAATTAAAATATTTTCTGGGTGTGGTGGTGTGCACCTGTAGTGCCAGTTACTCAGGAGGCTGAGGTAGAAGAATTGCCTGAGCCCAGGAGGTCGAGACTGCTGTGAGCTGTGATAGCACCACTGCACTCCAGCCTGGGTGACAGAGTGAGACCTTGTCTCAGAAAAAAAAAAAGAAAGAAAGAAAGAAAAAGAAAAAAAAAATACAGGCACGAATGGCTTCAGGTATGTCTGAATTCAGGAGCTCAGATGATGTCAGCAGGGCTCTTTATCATTTTCTTTCTTTCTTTTCTTTTCTTTTTTTCTTTTGAGTCAGAGTCTTACTCTGTTGCCCAGGCTGGAGTGCAGTGGCTGCACCCTGCTGGGTTCAGGCAATCCTTCCACTTCAGTCTTCTAAGTAGCTGGAACTGCAGGTATGTGCCACCATGCCCGGTTAACTTTTTTATGTATGTAAAGATGAGGTCTCACCATGTTGCCCAGGCTGGTCTCGAACCCCTGGGCTCAGGCAGTCCTCTCACCTCAGCCTCCCAAAGTGCTAGGATTATTGGTGTGAGCCACTATTCCTGGCTTATCATTTTCTATATGTCAACTCTGCTTTCCCTGTGCTGGATTTATTCTTAGGCTGGGTCTCCTTATCAGGTGACAGGGAGGGCTACTGACAGCTTAGCTGGTAATTCTAGAATAAAAATAGAATGTGCCAGAAAAAAATTCATGGTTGACTTTGGTTGGCCTGGCTTGGCACATGACCAGAAAATATGTCTGCTACCATTTTTTCCACTGCAACATCTGTTTCCTCCTTTTAATTACCTCAAGTTAGAATCTGAAATGTTCCATAGATCTGCTACCATTTTCCCCCACCAAAACTCATGTTGAAATGTGGTCCCTAATGTGGATGTGTTGGGCGGTGAGGCCTAGTGAGAGGTGTTTGTGTCATGGAGGTGAATCTCTCATGAATGTCTTGGTGTACTTCTTGGTAGCGAGTTCTCATTTTGGTAAGAATGTGTTAGTTCTCACAGAAATAGAATGGATTAGTTCCTGCAAGAGTGGGTTGCTATAAAACCTCCCTGTGCTGTGACACAGTGCAAAAGCCCAGAAGTCAGTGCCATGCCCTTGAACTTTTCAGCCTGCAGAACTGTGAGCTAAATACACCTCTTTATCAATCACGCAGCCTCTTTGTTATGGCAGCACAAAACCGATGAAGACAGGTCCTTCACTTCTCTTGATGACATTTGGGCTATCACAAATACAGTCTCCACCGGCAACATGAAAGGTTGGAGAAATTCCCTCATCAGAAAATTCTGTATTTGACCTTCCCTTCAAAACAAATCAAACCTAAACACTTTTCTTCATCCATGTTCTTTTGATAATGCCTCATTTCTCCATTCCGTTTCGCATAGACATGTTTGTTGAGTTTTCCTACTGATTCTTCGTGCATGTTGGAGATAAATATATGAGGAAGGAAGGAAGGCCTAAAAAGAAGCAGTTGATAAAATGCCCTGTCTGAATGAGTCACGTGAACATGGAGCCTTGGAGAATTTCTGCTTCAAACCTTTCCATTAGTAAGGCAAGTTTTAGCGTGATGTGCAGGAGCAGGACATAGGGAGGGCACATGGCAGCTTCTCAGGAAACAACGAGGGAAGGAACTACTGAACAAATGCAGAAAGTTCATATAGCTGCTGCATCCCAAAGGCATCTTGCCATCTGACTACAATGTTGCACCTTCCTTGATGCTTGGGAAGGCCTTTTCTGAACACTATTTCTCTGCCTTCATGACACGGATTGCACACGGACCCGGAGCTCCCCATAATTTTGGGTGAAAGTCCAGAACTGGATCTTGTTTGGGGTCAGAGATGCTGTCATCTCCCTCCCTCAAGAAGGGTCTTGGATGCTATGATCTGAAGGATATCTTGGATCCTTCATCATCCTCAGACTGTTGCTTATCAAGTGTCTTGTTTGTTCACTGAGGGTTGTAATAAATGCTGGAGGTTTGTGATTGATTGTCAGAAAGGAAGAAAACCATTTCTTTTGGCAGCTGAGAGGGGCCACATTGAAATGATAGAAAAACTTATTTTCCTTAACCTGCATACTTCAGAAAAGGACAAGGTGAGTTGGACTTTCACTTCTGTGCTTAGAACAAGAGAAAAGGAGTATCTATTGGTGTGCAGATTTGGAGAAGGCATTTTGGTCATTTTGGTCAGCAGGAGAGTTATTAAAACTGTTATGATAGTTGGAGAGAATTGTGGAAGATCCGGGCAAATCCACCCACTTTTGCTGTGGATTGTCTAGACTGGCAGTTTTTGCTCCATACACGTTTGCAACGTCAGTAGGCCACGTGGATTTTCCACTGTTCACTCCCCACAGGAATGGGGAGAGAAATTCCCAAGTGGACATCCATCTCTAATATGTACATCTTTGACGGGTTTTCTTAGGAGAAATTCCTAGATGCGGAATGATGGGTCAAGGGATTAAAATCTTTTGGTATAGGATATTGCTAAAATTACCTCTCAGAAGTTTTTCACTGGTTTACCCTCACGTGGACTAAATGGAATTTCTTTTCTTGTCCCACTTTTGCTAGCAAATTGGTATAACAAAGTTAGAACAAAGATCATGGATTTTTTTTCCTCCTGGTTCAAACAACTATGTCATTTTTTAAAAAAACTTTAAAATGTATAAATTTCACTTGAAACTGCAGATAATATGGTTCACAGCCAAAACGAAAGCTTCCAGAAGCCCCATGGCAGCCCTTACTGCCATGGGAACATTCCCCGGTATGGAGATTCTACCCCGCATGTGTCTCTGTCGCAGGAGGGAAACACTGCCTTGCATCTCACTGCAAAGCACGGTCACAGTCCTGCCGTGCAAGTGCTGTGACTCAGTGGCAAGAAATAAACAAGATGAGTGAGGTTCAGTACTCAGTACAGGAGGGCGTGGGGCTTAGGTGGGGCGGGGCCAGAGGAATGGCTTTCAAGAAGAGGATGGGAGGAAAACAGAGTTGCTAGTGCCACAGCACGCAAAACGGGGTGCTCACAGACTCCTACTTTTGTCTTCAAAGTGTCCCACAGCATTTCATTTGTTCATGTATTCCTTTGCCCACCCATTCAGTCAAAAACATTTGCTTAATATGAATATGTATTCTCTGCTGGATGAAGCATGTATTTTCTTTTCTTTTTTTGAGTTGGACTCTCACTCTGTCACCCAGACTGGAGTGCAGTGGCCGCTCCTGGCCACCGCAGCCTCGACCTGCTGGGCTCCGGCGATCCTTCCGCCTCCGCCTTCCGAGTAGCTGGAACCACAGGCGCGCGCTACCACGCCCGGCTAGTTTTTTGATTTATTGTAGAGATGAGGTCTCACCAAGTTGCCCAGGCGGGTCTCGAACCCGCGGGCTCAGGCAATCCACTCACCTCAGCCTCCCAAAGCACAGGATTACAGGCTGAGCCACCGAGCCCGGCTGAAGCATGTATTCTTATTCTAGAAGCCGGCAGGGCAAGAATGGAATGCAAAAAACAATATATCCAGCAACATGCAATAGTAGGTGTCTATATAGTACCTCATGAGAACACAGAGGAGAATCTATTACAGAAATGACACTTTTCACAGAGGAGGTGATCTAGGTCTTGGCTTTTTTTCTTTTTCTTTTTTTGTCACCCAGGCTAGAGTGCAGTGGCATAATCCTGACCACTATAGCCTCAGCCTACTGGGCCCAGGTGAACCTTCTGCCTCAGCCTCCTCAGCAGTTGGGAATACAGGCATGCTCCACCATGCCCGGCTAATTTTTGTAGTTTTTATAGAGACAAGTTCTCGCTATTGCCCAGGCTGGACTCAAATTCCTGAGCTCTGAGCTCAAGTGATTCTTCTGCCTCGGCCTCCCAAAGTGCTGGGATTACAGGTGTGCCACCACACCCAGCTGTGTCTTGACATTTTGAAGGGACATTGGCAGGAGGGGTTTGAGGAGGGCACAGGTGTGCAGTATTTCACACGGAGGTAATGGCCCATGTAAAGACCCTGGGGCATGAAGGAGTGTGGTGCGTCCTGGGACTGACAAGTTCAGGGTGGCTGGGAACGCAGCAGTGGAGTGGGTCAAGGCAGACGGATAACGAAAGGCTATGCTTACCAGGATGGGCTGGCTTCGACGTGTTGCCAGCAGACACCTAGATGGGTTTTAAGCAGTGAAGATAAATAGATCCCTCTGAGGTGTGGGCAGGTAACTGCCACAGCCGTTTGGAGGGTGCATTGGTGCCGGGAGAGCCGGAAAGTGGGGAGGCCCAGGCAGACGATGGCCGAAATGGGGAAGCAGGAGCTACGGAAGACCTTCCCCGAGGCCCTCATGGGCACCCAGCAGGAGCCAGTGGTAGAAGGAGGTGGAGTCCACAGGGTTACGACCAGTGCCCAGGGAGAGGGCGGACGTCCTGATCCCAGCTCTCTGGCAGGGGCTGCTGACAGGAAATACAAGGGAGGAGCAGAGGGGAGGTGGGCACTTGGGACTTGGCAGGGTTTGGATGGAGGCATCCAAGAAGGGGGAAATCCAGCGGAGAGTGACAGGAGCCAGACGCAGAATCTGGGCTTGGTGGAGGGGCTGTGGCTGTGGAGGTGGATTTGTGGGGTATTTGCCCTGGTTGGTCACTTCTTAATCTTTGTGTCAATGCCTTTTTTTGGCTGGCTTTTTAGATGAGTAGAGTCCTCTTGGATGTTATAGTATTGGTTGACTGACTGATTGATTGAGACAGAGTCTCGCTCTGTAGCTCAGGCTGGAAAGCTTGGTCATGGCTTGGTCATAGCTCAATGTAGCCTTGAACTCCTGGGCTCAGGCAATCCTCCCGTCTTAGCCTCCTTTGCAGCTGGGATTGCAGGCATGTGCCACGATGCCTAGATTTTATATTTTGATAACTTCTAAACTTGGTGCCTTTCCAGAGAGATACTAGAAGAAGCTATATCGTAAGCATTTACTTCAAGACACCATCAGAATATTTATTCTGTGCTGCCTATTGAGAGTTTTTAGATGTTTATCTTAGATTATTTTTTACCATACATATTAAAATATAAAGTTAAAAAAAAGAGTTGAATCCTTCTAAGTCACTTTCCTATTAAGTCCTTTTTTTTTTTTTTTTTTAAGTCAGGATCTTGCTCTGTTGCCCAGGCTAGAGGGCGGTGGTGTGATCATGGCTCACCACAGTCTCTACCTCCTGACCTCAGGTGATCCTTCCACCTCAGCCTCCCAAGTAGCTGGGACTAAAAATGTGTGCCACTATGCCTGGCTAATATTTTGTTTTTTTGTAGAGATGAGGACTCAGTATATTGCTGGTCTCAAAATCTTGAGCTCAAGCAATTTTCCAGCCTTGGTCTCCCCAAATGCTAAACTCACAGTGATTAAATGTGCCTGGCCGGTTTCTGAGATTTTCTTCTAAGCCACCAATAACTATTCTGATAATGACAGTTATGTCATCCCTACTACCTGGTTGACTGAGCTAGCCCCATCACCTAATCACCGCCTAAAAGCCACCTCTTAATCTTATTGTGTTGTGGATTAAGTTTCGACATGGATTTTGGAGGAAAACAAATGCAAACACTGAAGACAGCAGAG
The DNA here is from genome assembly GCF_000164805.1 of Carlito syrichta. Lineage (NCBI taxonomy): Eukaryota > Metazoa > Chordata > Mammalia > Primates > Tarsiidae > Carlito > Carlito syrichta. The sequence continues at coordinate 117,915 of NW_007198503.1, read as the reverse complement.
ATCAAGTCATGTAGTCACAGGATTTAAGGACCTAGTTGTGCTTGCTGTGTTCTGTTTACAACAGTACCGCTGGCATGTCTGCATGTGTGTGGATTTCATCCACCTTGTAGCTATTTTGGAGTTAAGGGCACATTGGGGGAGAATCATAAAGTCCAACAGACTTTAATTGTAGATTATGATAGGTTTCGTTGCTCAAAATAAAATACACAGTGATGACATTCTTTTTTTTTTGAAGTCTCATTCTCACCCAGGTTGGATTACAGTGGCATGATCATAGCTGCCGCAGCCTCAACCTGCTGGGCTCAGGCAATCCTTCCATTTCAGCCTTCTAGGTAGCTAGAAATACAGATACAAGCCACCACAACCAACCAGCCAAGCTGTTGATTTATTGTAGAGACGCAGCCTTGCCAAGTTGCCCAAGCTCCTGGGCAAACTCCTGGGCTCAGGCAATCCTCTTGCCTTGGCCTCCCAAAGTGCTGGGATTACAGGCATAGCCACTGCGCCCCACAATGATATTCTTTTGGATACGATTCATAATGTTCATCCAGTCACGGGCTGCCTCTGCTTCTGACACTGGCTATTGCTGGGTCTGTTGGAGGGAGTGCCTGAAGGTGGGCAGTGGTCTCCAAACATTCTTGGTAGCAAACGCATATCAGTAAAGAAAGTTTGAGCATGTTCCTGCCACATATACATTTATAGTTAAATTAATACATTGTAAAATGGGTCAGAAATATGTTTTTAAAATCTGAGATATAACGATCTTGAAGACACCACTAGCAGCACAAGTCTTTCCAAGCAGAAGAAATTCTCACCCAAGGAGGAAACAGCTAGTGATCTCAAAGAGGCAGGGAACAGAAGTGTTTCTGAGAAAAGGCGGAAATTTTCTTCCAATGCAGAGCCAGTCTTCAGTAAACCGGAAGAGGCCTCTAGCAGCAAGAGCAGCTCCAAGAAGAAAAGTTTCACAAAAGTTCCCACCCCAAGAAGATTAAAATGGACATTCCCTGGGAGGGGGGCAAGCCATGCCCTAAGGCAACAATTTTCCATCCCATGTCCTGTATCCCAATAGAAAACAAAATTCAGAAGAAAAACCGAGATAAAAGAATAAACAGAAAGAGCAGTTTTGCATTTTCTCCACATTCAAAGGATTATCTTATAGACATCTAATGTATTTTCCTTTCAGTGTCCTTTGTGCTCCTGTACAAATACTTACAGTATATTTTTAGCAGCTACCCAAAATCCATTTACCCATTCTTTAGCTCTTGGGGGTTTAATTTGCTTCAGGTTTTTTGGTTTGCTTGAGTCGGAGTCTCACTCTGTCTCCCAGGCTGGAGTACAGTAGCACAATCATGGCTGCCACAGCCTCAACCTCCCGGTCTCAGGCGACCCTTCCCTCCCAGCCTTCCAGGTAGCTAGAATTACAGATGCGCGCTACTATACCTGACTAGTTTTTTAAATTTATTGTGGAGATGAGGTCTTGCCATGTTCCCCAGGCTGGTCTCGAATCCCTGGGCTCAGGCAATCCTCTTGCCTCAGCCTCCCAAAGTGTTGGGATTACAGGCGTGCGCTACTGCGCCTGGCTTGCTTCAGCTTTTTAAAAAATTATTATTATAGGTTGTGCTCTCACAAGCCTCTTTTGTATAAACCTTAGTCTGAACTTCTGTTTCCTTTGGATATATTCTTAGAGGTAGATTGTTGGGTCAAAGATATGAGCCTTTATTAGGCTCCCGGTATACTAAAGACGTGAATTCCTTCCTTCACATTTTTTGCAATTATTTTCCCCACTGCAGTTTATGTTTTGACATCACTTTCCTGGAAAAATGAGAAGAAAGATCACGGGGAGAAATTCCTTTGTAAGCAAGTGGCTGCCCCAGGCACTTAGGTAAGGCAGCCCAGGGTACAATGTCCCTGTTCGGTGGGATGGGAGCCTTGGCTTCCCTGCTCTTGTGTTGCTGCCGACAGGATTGTCCATACCTAGTTAGTGATGAGTGAAACCTTCTGAGTTTTTCCTAATGTAGCTGCTAATCTAGAATTACAGGTACCCGCCACCACAACCAGCTAAGTTGTTGATTTATTTCAGAGAAGGGAGAAAATTATTATCCAAAGGGGGAAATAGTTCGGGATACGGAAGGAATTCTGCATTTTCTCACAATATTTTTAGGAAAGAGTCTGCATGAGGAAGGGGAAATATCCAAGTAGTTGTTGTGAGGAACCAGTTTCTCCTTTTTTTCTCTGCTTTGGCCTGAGCCAAACTCTCACGTTCTCCTACTTGTAGTTATCTGAGTTTCAGAAAACTGAAGCACTGAGATTATTTCTTAAAATTAATATACTTTTTAAAAATGACATGCAACGTTGTAAATCAGTTGTAAAGATTAAAGTTGTACTTGGTGCAAATGTACTTCTACTTTTGTGTGTTTCACACTTCATTTGAATTCCTGATTTCTTTAAAGCTGTACTTGGTACAAATGTTTTTCTAATTTTGTGAGCGTAACACTTCATTTTAACTCCTTATTTCTGAGATTATTTTTCTCAACAGGCTGCTCCTTCTTGTGGGAGTACACTCAGTTGGAGAAAGGTTTGCCAGACAAACCACTAACAAGGGGCTGAGAGTATCAAGGCTGGGTGGGCAGTCTGAGAGGAGGCTGCCTCGCAGGGATGGGGCGCTCAGGCTTCGGAGCCAAGCAGCTGGACTGGCGTGCCAGAGCTGCCACGTTTCAGCTGTGCTTGAGTTTTCTTGTGTGAAATCAGGATCACATCCTCCCCAGCCTTACAGGATTGTTGTGTGATTTAATTGTGCGAGATCATATAGGCTTAGTGGAAGTGCTATCCATCATTAAGAGTAATGCAAAGAAATTATACAGATAGTCTGCTGTTTGTCAAACAATTTCATTCCATAACAATGGGAAATTAATTGTAACTTATTTTTCCTTTTGTGGAATGGAGAAACAGCATTCTTTCTGACTGTTGAGGTGGTCACTAGAAATGCAGCAAAGTGCTACTGGCAGCAGGAAGTGACATCAACATTCCAAATAAAGTATGTGCCGCAGGTCACATTCACCCAGGCAGAGAGAAGGGGACTTAGAACATTGTCTGGGGACACAGATCCTGCATTGATACACTCACTGAAGTTTTGTCAAATTAACATTTATAATATGCTTTGTTTCAGGTAAGAATTAATGACTCACCTTTTCTATTCCCCAAAGAATGTCTCCTCAAACACAACACCGTTCTTCCGGTTTATGTGGGGAAGGACTAACTGAAAATGGGGCAAAAGGAGCAAGCATTTGCCCCTTCTTGCAGGGAGGCACTCTTATTCTACTTTGTTTCCTCTGCAGCAGCCAGTGCATGCCTGGTTTATACGGAGTAGTTGCTAGAAAAAAAAGGTGCCTGTGTAAAAGCTCAAGTGGTCAGCCGGAGCATGAAGAGGGCAGGATGACGCCTTTCTCTCCAAACAGAGCCCTTTTGCGTATAGTCATGGTGCTAAGACCCCTGAAACTTTCAAGACTGTAGTAAGCCTTTTCTTCTTCTTCTTTAGATCGGAAAGTTAGAATTGAGAAAAGTTGAGGCTGGGCTTGGTGACTCGGCCTGTCATCCCAGCACTTCGGGAGACTGAGGCGAGTGGATTGCCTGAGCCCACGGGCTCGAGACCAGCCCGGGCAACTTGGTGAGACCTCATCTCCACAATAAATAAAAAATTAGCTGGGCGTGGTAGCACACACCTGTAGTTCTGGCTCCTGAGACAGAAGGATCGCCAGAGCCCAGCAGCTCAAAGCTGGGGTGGCTGTTAGTGTGCCATTGTTCTCCAGCCTGGGTGACAGAGTGAGACTCCAACTCAAAAAAAAAAAAAAAAAAAGAAAGAAAAAAGAAAAGTTGAGGAACTCTTTCAGGATCATACAAGGGAGGACCCCCCCCAAAAAAAACCCTGGAATTTATTTATACAAAATTGTATATTTATTCTTACATGTTAAAACTTCAGGCATCTTCAAAGTACTCTCTGTTTAATGCAGTACACTTATCAAGATGCTTTTTCCACTGCTCAAAGTGGTTTTGAACACATCAATTTTGATGCCATTTAGTGCTTCTGCCCTTTTTTATTTCACATTTCCTTCCACATCGACAAAATGTCTCTCTGTGAAGACTTTTTTCATCCAGGGAAACAAGTAAACAAAAATTTGTTCAGGGTGAGACTGGGTGAACAGGGAGGGTGGAGCACATGCCATGTTTGGTCAAAAACTGTTGAACACCCAGCATGGGGTGAACAGGTACATTGTCATGGTGAAGGGACCAGTTGCCTGAAGCCAGACACAGCCTCCCACAACAATGCAAGCGGTACACTGTGGCCAATGGGCTCCTAGGACACTTGCCAAGCCGGGGAAATCTGTACGACAAGGGGCCCATCCCCCGAAAAGATAATTCCGGTTTCTTTTGGGTGCCCCCTCATACAACAGTGCGAGCATTCAAACTCAGGTCTGAGTCCAGTGCCTGAGTTTTTAGCCACCTCAGGGACCTTGTCTTCAGATCGCTTCCTTTCTTTTTTTTTTTTTGAGTCAGAGTCTCACTCTGTCACCCAGGCTGGAGTGCAGTGGCACGCTCACGGTCACCACAGCCTTGAGCTGCTGGGTTCAGGCGATTCTTCCACCTCAGCCTCCCAAGTAGGTAGAACCACAGGCAAGCACCACCATGCCCAGCTAATTTTATTGTAGAGACCAGATCTTGCCATGTAGCTCAGGCTGGTCTCAAACACATGGGCTCAGGCAATCCTCTCGCCTCAGCCTCCCAAAGTGCTGGGATTACAGGCGTGAGCCACCATGCCCAGCCATTTCCTTTCTCTTTCTATTTTTCTAATTAATTGTAGTGAAAATAATCCATGAAAAAAACCTGAATATTACCAAAGATCAATGATTTTTTGAAAAGTGTCTTATTTCAGTCCCATGTTGCAATTTCACTACCCAGAACTAACGCCATTAGTAGTTCATTTAGTCTTCCAGGAATCTTCCATGCATTCACATAGAAAATGTGATTAAACACACACAGATATATATATATATATATATAGTAACACCACCAAACAGTAGCATCCTACATATGTGGCTCTGCACTTTGGCTTTTTTTTTGATTGCCAGTATGTCTAGTATCAGCATAATGTATACACAATTCCTTTTCAAAAGGCACAAAGTTAAACACTAGAATCAAGATTAAAGTCCAAAACTGGTGTTGTTTTAGATCCTGTGTTCTGCTGGTAGGACTGTACGTTTGTACAACCTTTTGGAAAAGCATTCTGTTCCTCTCCTTTCACCTATGTATGGGAAATTGTGTCAAAGGAATATATCTAAAAGCACGAAAAAGCTAGCTGCACGCATTAAGAGAGGTGATACAGTTAGCTCCAATAGCTGAGAATGAGATACAGCCTACATGGTAGGAAAAGGCTGAATAAAAGTTTGGTGCATCTATTTCTTGGAAAATGATGTAGCCATTAACAATTTTTATTTTTATTTTTTATTTTATTTTTTTATTTTTTGAGTCGGAGTCTCACTCTGTCGCCCAGACTGGAGGGCAGTGGCCGCTCCCGGCCACCGCAGCCTCGACCTGCTGGGCTCCGGCGATCCTTCCGCCTCAGCCTTCCGAGTAGCCGGAATTACAGGCGCGCGCTACCACGCCCGGCTAATTCTTTTTGATTTATTGTAGAGATGAGGTCTCGCCTGCCCAGGCGGGTCTCGAACCCGCGGGCTCAGGCCATCCACTCACCTCAGCCTCCCAAAGGCGCGGGATTACAGGCTGAGCCACCGAGCCCGGCTAGCCATTAACAATTTTAAAGATAAATACTCAAAGTATGCTGCAATGGAGAAAATTTTCATCAATATTATATTATTAATATAATAACCGAAGGTTCCTATATACGTGGTCAAGGATCGTGAAGGAGGTTAGAGGATGAAGACAGTGTGAGCTGATTCCCTTGAAGTTGCAAGGCTATTGGTGCAATACATAAACCCAAAGTTAAGAACTCATGGGAGCTGTGAAATATTCCAGATGTGGAGAGTTGGGCTGCTGTTTGGTCATTGCACAGACGCTCCCCTCTGTCCCCAGTGACTTCTAGCCTGAGTCCCCTAAGGCCTCCAGGGTGAGCCAGCCCTGCCCCCACATTTTGTTGTTCTGTGCCATCTCTTACTCCTGACCGTCATTATTTTGCCTTCAAGGGACTTTGCCTTGTAATGGTTTTCCCATGCACCCATTCTCCCTGAGCGGCCAAGAACGCAGACTCCCCATTGTCCACATCCTTGCAGCCAGTGGCCTCAGCTGCCTTGTGAGCAGACTTGGCAGCCTGGAAATTTACTTCTGGAGTTTTCTTCGTTCATTAGCACACTCTCCACACGAACAACCTCAGCACCTCCTGCTCTCCACACCCGTCTCTGCCCAACCCAGGGAAGACCCTGGGAGACAAGCAGTGTGAAGCTAAACACCAGCAGCTTGGACACGCACGATCATGGATGGGGTGGACTTCGTTCTGCTGTCACATCTGCAGGTGACTGCTGTGTGCGATCTTGGAAATGGCTTACCTGCTGACACTGTGGTCTTGGCCTCTAGGAGACTGCTTTTGCCCTTCTTCCCCTCCCCCTCATCAGCAAGAAGGGAGGGGAAAGGGCTGAGACATTTCTTTTTTTTTTTTTGAGTTGGAGTCTCACTCTGTCGCCCAGACTGGAGTGCAGTGGCCGCTCCCGGCCACCGCAGCCTCGACCTGCTGGGCTCCGGTGATCCTTCCACCTCAGCCTTCCAAGTAGCCGGAATTACAGGCATGCGCCACCACGCCCGGCTGATTTTTTGATTTATTGTAGAGATGAGGTCCCGCTGCCCAGGCGGGTCTTGAACCCGCGGGCTCAGGCAATCCACTCACCTCAGCCTCCCAAAGGCGTGGGATTACAGGCTGAGCCACCAAGCCCGGCCGAGACATTTCTGAGGATGGAATTGGAGTGAGACGGTGACTCAGTTGACAGTGGGCTTCTTCCACTTGTGCTGGGTGGAGTGGCTGCCCAGAGTTTGGGCAACTGCCCTCTCCAGGGTCTTTTTCACTACCCTTGGTCTGATGAAGACTTTTGTAGGTCCTCAGAACTGGTGTTTCTGGAGTTCCTGCCTCACATTTTATCAAACATATTGAAGCGCTCCCACATTCTGTTTCAAATTCATTTTTGGGGACTGTTAATTACTCTTAAAGGCTTTTTTTGTTTTTGCTTTTACAATTATTTGGCTACAACGAATTCATCTACTTTATTATTATTATTACTAGTATTATTATTTTTTGAGTTGGAGTCTCACTCTGTCGCCCAGACTGGAGTGCAGTGGCCGCTTCCGGCCACCGCAGCCTCGACCTGCTGGGCTCCGGTGATCCTTCCACCTCAGCCTTCCAAGTAGCCGGAATTACAGGCATGCGCCACCATGCCCGGCTGATTTGTTTGATTTTATGGTAGAGATGAGGTCTCACCAAGTTGCCCAGGTGGGTCTTGAACCCGCGGGCTCAGGCAGTCCACTCACTTCAGCCTCCCAAGGCGCGGGATTACAGGCTGAGCCACCGAGCCTGGCTCTACTTTATTATTGACTCTGATTTATTAGAACGCTGTGTGCTTAATTGGGAATTTAAGGGAGGTGAAAAAGGGAGGCTACAAATTGTTTACAAACATAATGAATATTTAATGAGTATTACATTTAACAATCGATGAAGTGTGAATGTCAATTAAATATTTATTCACTTCAGTCTCGTGGCTTTCTTTTTGGTATCTTGGAACCAGGAATATGTTTGTTTTGGTTTTGAGTATTCCTTTGGCTCTTAAAAAGCCTGCAGGCCCTGCACACCATGCCGCAGCTCCTTCTCCTACAGGATTTCTGCTTTGAGTTCCTCATCAACTTGTTTCTGCTTTAGGTCTTGAATCTTCCCAGTTGGGGCACATCCTACCATTCTGTACTCAGTTGAAATGTCACCTAATTCAAGACAGTTTTCTTGATCACCCACTGGAAAGTGGCCTTCCAGTCGTGTTATTTTACTTCTTGTTGTAGCACTTGTAGATAACTGATGTTATAGTCCTAACAACCTCTTATTCTATCTACTGATTTACTGATCTACTAATCTATGGTTCAATTGATTGTCCTCCCCCACTGGAAGGTAATGGCAGAGATTTCTTTCAGTTTTGTTTACCAAGGTATTCCTCCACTAACTCGGTGCCTGTAAGAAATAGAGATACTCAATAATTTTATGCGGAGTGAATAAAATAATTGAAGGACATAACATGGAGTCGACATACTCAATGAGCCGCCATTTTAACATTGCCTAGATCTGTCATGTTTCTATAGCAGTTCACTTTATCCTCTAATGACTAACTAAGGACAGAACTGGTTTATCAGAGGTAGCTATTGAGAATCACTTTACAATCCACTCCCCAGCTTGTTTTGTAAACAAGTTAACCTAACCAACTCTTCATGACCTTCATGACACAGACCCCATCAACATGGCAACTGTCATGTGACTAATCCACCCATCTGCCTGCTGTCCATCACCTGACATTAGTACCTGCACTTACCTGTCCCCTTCGCGATGACACGGAGCAGACCACCACCTAATCACCTAAATGACCTGGCCCCATCAAAGGGAAGGGTTAAAAGGCATTCCACTTTGAGCAGCCCATCGCCATTGCTTTACTAAGCTCTGGTGTGGCCATGTGCTCTTTGAGTTATGGCCCCTGCCATATTTTCTAAGCTTTCTTACCTTGGAGAGGTGAATCTCCTCTCTCTCTCTAATTTACTTTCTCGCCATTGGTTTTGCTAAGCTATGGTCTGCCCATGTGGCTCCTGGAGCTGTGGTCGCCATGTTTTCCTAATCTTTGGCCCCCTCTCCTACTTTGGTGAGGTGAATCAATCTCTCTCCCTCTCTCTCATTTACTTTGTAAATAAACTATATTTTCCATTCCAACTTCTGTGCAATTCTGTGCATTTTTCACGTGGCACCAGTAGCACACCAGACAGCCACATACCCGGGGGGTCTGACGTAACGTTTTGGAGGCCTCGCTGGCGCTGTGATCTAACAATAATAGTTATGATCTTGTACACATTGACTAGCTCGTGTGTCCTCTCAGTATTACTGTGGTTAAAGAGAAAGAGGTGGGACGATGCAGGGGGCAGAGTCGTGCTTCAGACCCTCAAAGATGCTCGCAGCCTGATCCCTGGAACCTGTGAATATGTTATGCTAGGTGGCAAAGGGGGATTTAAGTTGCAGACAGAATGAAGGCTGCTCAGCTGGCCTTAAAATGAGATCCTCCTGGATTACTAGGTGGTCCCAATGGAATCACGAGGGTCCTTTAAAGTGGAAGAGGGAACCAAAGAGGATGTCAGTGATGTGGTGTGAGAAAGACTCAGCTAACTATTGCCGACGTCGAAGATGGAGGAAGGGGGACACGAACCAAAGAACACAGGAGGCTTCCCAAACCGGGAAGAGGCAAAGAAGTGCATTCTCATGAGATTCCCCCTTCTTTGCGTGTGTTTTTGCCCAGTGAGATCCATTTCAGCCTTCTGACCTCCAGAACACGGGGTCTGTGTCATGAAGATAATACACTTGTATTAAGCCACTCAATTTGTGGCAATTTGTTATAATAGCAACAGAAAACTAATACAGGTAGTTATGCCATTCTCATAGACAAAGACAAAGAAGCCCATACCTGATAGGCCACTTGTCCAAGGGCATGTGTTAGTACAAGCTAGATTTCAGCTGGTCAGAGACCATGCGTATCATTCCTGTTAGCATCTGTTCTGTTATCTGTTGCTTCATAACAAACCAACCCAAATCTCAGTGGCTTACACAACAATGTATTACTATTTTTCCTGGCTCTGTGGGCTGACTGGGCTCAGCTGAGAGAATCTTACTTTGGGGCTGTTATGTGAGTATAGTTATTGAGACAATGGCCAGGACTTTGGTCACCTGGCCCTTCTCTAGCTTAACTGAGCTAGATATCCAGGATTGCACACTCACATGCCTGGCACTTGAAGCCAGCTGTCCTCTGGGAGCCCACCTGGGCTCAGCACCAGCACACGGCCTCTCCACGTGTCTTGGCCTTCCCGCAGCCTGGAAGCGGGGTTCTGAGGGAAGGCTTGTAGGGGCAAGCACTGCAAGAGGTAGAGGACAGCAGCTGCCAGGCTAGTGAGGGGCCATGCCTGGAACTGGCACGCTGTCACTTCTGCCCCATTCTATCAGTCAAGACAAAGCAGGGTCCTCCCAGATTCAAGAGGTGAAGAAATAAACTCCACCTCTTGAAGGGGGTGAGGCAAGGTCATATTGCAGAAGAGCGTGTGGTACAGGAGATACTGATGCAGCCATTTTGAGAAGACAGTTTTCAACAGCATGCTTCTTTGGAAGACCTGAACATGTTTTGTAGCAATCTTACAATTTATCTTTCAATGATTAACAGCCTCCCTAAGGCCCCACCTCATACTATCATCACAATGGGATTAGAGTTTCAGCATAAGACTTTGGGGGTGGGGCACAAACATTGAGGCCATTGCACATATATTCCCTGAGGCTCTGGTACCTTCATGGGAGACACTTAGAAGTAATAACTCCCCCAAATAGTTGGAAACACGTTGGACTTTCTTTTTTAAACACAGCCATGCTTCACTGAGCAACAGTGATACTTTTTGAGAAATGCATTGTTAGGTGATTTTATCATCGTGTGAACATCATAGATTGTACACACACACATCTGGATGGTATAGCTCCTACACACCTAGGTTTATGGTATAAGCTATTGCTCCTATACTACTACACACACAGTAGGTTGTTGTACTGCACAGTGTAAGGCAATAATAACACAGTGATAAGTGCTTGTGCCATAGGGATTTTTCAGCTCCGTTATAATCTTATGGGATCACCGACAAGGTCTGTCATTGACCAAATCATCATAATGTGGTACATGACTGCAGTTGTACTATTTCATTGCATTAATTGGTTACCATGTGATTAAACACTAGAAAACATCCTGGATTATAATGGGCATTCCTCCCTGCCCTCCACTGACATCCTCTTTGGTTGTCTCTTGCAGCTCAATATCCGTGGTTTGCAGATAGCAACCAGGAATGGCCAAGCATCCTTTGTCAACTTGTTTCTCGGTGAGAATGTTGATCTGCACCAGAACGTGGAAGTGAGTCTATTCCAATGTCACAGGCTTTGGTCCTGGCGCTGTGAGGTTTGCTGTGCCAGGGATATGCCCTTCACAGATGATACAGGAGATGAGTTGTTTCACAAGAGAGGAATTATTTCTGGGAAGGCAGACTGACGTCTTTTGGAGGCTGAGTCTTAATCTCGAGAAATAAAATCCAAGGGATGAGTTTTAGAACGTCCTTGAAGTTCCTGAACAAAATGAAATGTTTTTGTGCCTTAAATATTTGTATTTGCTGCAGTAAAACTTTCTCATATGTCTAGAAATACCATTACTCTTGAATTAATTTGATCAGTCTGGGAACATGATGAGGCGGCAGTGCATATAGGGAAGATACACTTTTTCTCCCTTCACTGAATGATTCTGTTTTTCTTTTGAAAGTCAATTCTTTATATTGATTTAAGTTTCAATTGCTTTAGGAGAATTAGCGAAGGCCCTCTGTGCTGGAATTAGATGAGCAGCGTTCCTCTGCTTTTCACTGTCTTCTCATTCCTCCTATGAGAATAGTGTTTCCTCTGGCCTTGCTGAGCCATGACTATTTAGGGCACTGACTCAAGAGAGGGGAAGTGACTTGAACCCTGTCTGATCATTTTTGGAGCACGATGTTGGGGGAATCGGCTCTGCACTGACCGGGTTCAGTCCGAGGTCGCTTCCTCCTCCTCTAGAGGAGCTAGGCCCCTGCAGGGAGGTGACACCCAGTGCCCACTTCTCTGAGATGAGCAAGGCTTTCTCCTTTTTCCTGCTTGGTGTCTCAAGGGAAGTTGTTCCTGGGCAGAAGAAGCTGACCCGGAAAGATCTTCCTGGGCTCCCCCGCCCGCCGCACTCCCCCTCCAGCCCTCTCTCTGCGGTCACCCTTGCTCCTGTCGGACAGTCTCCAGCTCACTCGGGCAGGGCCTCCTGCCTGTCCCTGCTCACTTCTCCGTCTGCGGGGGATACCCTTGCCAGCTCACCACATCTCTCCTTCCATCCACCTACTCTGTCTCCCGAGAAGGAGGCTGGTGAGATGCTGGAGTCCAGAAGGTCGGGAGTCAGGCCCTGTCTTGGCCACTTCCCTGCTCTGTGGAAACTCTGGATCCTAGGTCACGTGTGAGGCGGGGAAGGTAGGATTGAACTTCGAGGGTCCCTGTGAACGAGGAGGTGCCTGCAGAGCGGTCGGCCCTGTGCAGCGCAGTCTGGAATGTTGGGCACGAGCATGTGGCCAGCATGTGGCGAGGAGGTGCGGAGGGGCCTGAGCACGCCAGGAAGGCCAAGACTGCACTTGAGGGCTGTGCTCGTCCTGTCCGCCTGCCCCGCACACCTGTGCTCCCGCCTTCACCCACTCTCCTCCCAGCTCGGCTCCTGCTCTGCACACGGCCTCTGGGTCCTCCGCCCGGGCTCTCCGCCCTCCCCACTCTCTTGCTCGTCACCATCCTGGACCACCCCCCACCCTCTCTCCTGCCTGAATGGCTTGGGCCCCCACACTCCCTCCTTGCTTCTCCTCTGCCTCCCCCCTCAGTGCCCTTTCTCCTTCCGAAGATGTGTCTTCTCTTGTGCTTCCACCGCCCCTGGCAGCTGGGTGGGAGGGAGACAGGCACCAGGGAAAGCCGGGGGCTACGTGTGCGGATCCACGCAAGCCCTGCGGCCCGGCTGGGCCAGGTAGAAGGCCTGCAGTGGGGATGGGCGAGAGGGTCGGGCCCCACAGAGGCGTGTGGCCTGGAGGACAGGTAGCGAAGCCACGGAGGGGGTCAGGCAAGCAGAGTGCGGAGGCTTGGTGAACACGTTGGGGCTGCACTCTGTGCAGGAGGGAGGGCCGGGCCTGAGAACAGGGGCCCTGTGTAAGAGCCACCAGGCCTTGAAGACATGCCAAGGAGTGAGAGTTCCAGAGCAAATGCTGGATATATCATGGTTTTCCCCTTGTGGCAACTCCACGGTCCTTTAGTTCTCTGAGGGCTCTGAGAAGTCCTGCAGTTCAGCCTTTTTGCTACTTTTTTATCCTTCCCATTTGAGCTCACCTGTCAATTCTTCAGAAAAGTCTTTTCTGACCTCCCAAAAGGTCGTCCCTCCCCCACCCGCACACAGGCTCTCGTCGCACTTTCTGCTTTTCCTCCACAGTACTCAGCACAATTTGTAACTGCATACTGTGTCTGTGTGACTTTAAAACAAGCAAACTAGTATTGGTGTCCCCACAAGATTGAGAAATGCCGGAGAATGAGCTTTGTGCACCACTAAATCCCTGGCAGCCTGAAAGAGCTTGGTCCATAGTAGGAGCTCAGTGGATAGTTCCAGAACAGGTGAAGGAGGAAGCTGGTGGCTCGTGGGCAGGCTTGCTTTGCAGTCTTGCGATGAAAGCAGTTGCTGAACAAGAACTGAGGGCCCCACTGGGAGGCACAGCTTCCGTACTTGAGAGGCCCTCAGGAAATATCGGCTGAAGTGAATTGCTTTTTGATTTGCATAATGAAGTCATAATCCTCTGGATTTTAAATTTCTATTTCTTTCTGCAGCCTAAGGAGTCCCCTCTTCATTTAGCTGTTATCAACAACCACATCACCGTTGTCAACAGCTTATTAAGTGCACAGCACAATGTTGGCATCTCGAACCAGGTAAGCCAGGCAAATCAGAACCGAGAGAGTCTGTTTTCTTCTGTTTTAACATGGTGTGTGTTTGAGGGGAGTCTTGATCAAGTTCAAGGTGCCTGCTAACTCCTGGGAGGAACCTGTGCGCTCTTGGTATCCTTTTCCTCCCATGGCTCCCACCCAAACCCCAGGCCCACTCGCGCACTTTCTCAGATGCACAGCTGAGGTTCAGTGGGAGCATGATTAAATCCTTCTCCTTGAATAGGCCCGGCACTTTGGATAGACAAACAGCAGCGCAGCGGTAAATTGCCAGAGGCTTTTAAAATCAAAAGCCACTCCCCCAGTGCGAAATGTTGTAACTGGCAGAGAGCCCTTCCCCACAGAAAGGAAGCTTTGTGTCTATATTAGAAAGCATAAATGTGTCTTCCCCTTGCCTAGAGGCAAAAGAGACCTCTTGGAACAAAAGGAGAATCATCACAAGTTCAAGCAACCGCAGCAGAATCTCATGTCTCATAAAGCATCACTGGCTGGAAGCGGGATGCCGAGGGGGATGGCTGAAGAGGGCGGGGCACAGTGTGCAGGGGCGTGCTCCCTGGGCGAGCCCCTGGAGTCTGCCCAGGGGCCTGGGGCCAGGTGAGACCTGGCGGCTGCCTCTTCCCAGGGTCGCCTGAGTGGTGCCCCACCAGGCTGGGGCGGCGGCGGAGGGCAGTGCCTGTTGTCGCTCATGTGTGGCTTCCCCATCTGTGAAGCCAGAGCTTTGGCTCTTCTCTCTGTAGTGCTCCCACCTGCACCCTGGGAGTCCATCTCTCCTGTGAGCATGGTGTGTGTTTGCTTGCACTGCTGCCCCTTCCCGGCCCCCTCTTCTGTCTTTCACTGTCACAACAGTTTTGTGGAGAAGAGACCCTCTTGTTATCAAATACATGTCTGCATTCAACTAGGTTAATATCTAAAATATCTCCTAATGGGCAAAATCTCTGCTAAACACACAGAGTCTTGTGCTGACATGTGATTTTGGTTTCAGCAGAACTGGCTAGATGCTCGCTAGGGAAGGAGTATTTGTTAGGCTTGCCATCCACATACAGAACTAGACTTTATCACTGTGATTTGTTTGTTAGGCCAAGAATACACAGATATAATAAGAAAATATAAACAAGCTAAACCCAGGAGAGAAAGATAACTTGTTAATGCCTTAGCATATCTCCTGCCTTCCAGACTTGTGGCTGTTTTGTCAAAGTGGGCTTTGCTGGTATTTCTGTGTCACATTTGTGTCTCTGTTCCGTGTTGGCTCAGACCTTTTACAGGTTTGTCTGGTAAGTGTGGTCCTGGATGATCCATCCAAAGGTAGGTCTTTAACGAATGCTCTTTGGCAATAATCACTGGGCGCACTGGGCCACCTGGGCTACACCCTTGCCCAGCAGTGTGACCCTGGGGAAGTTGTTTCCTCTCTTTGGTTGAGTTGGGCTCGATCATATCTAAGTTTCCTTTTAGAAATGTCTTCACATCAGCATTATTTTGGTGGGGGGTTAGAATGGGCGAATTTCTTGTGATTTCATATTCCTTTTGAGACACTCTCATCTTCTTGGTAGGAAAATGATTACTCCCGAAGGAAATTAGAGGTCTTGGGCTCCTTTATGCATTATAATGTAGAAAACGTAGAAATAAATAAAAGAATCAAGAAGGCAATAAAAACCAACTTGAATCTCTCCATCTAGATATTGCCGTTAACATTATTGATGTACTATATTTCCTACTCTTTCTCTACATGTATTTTTTAATTAAATCAAACACAGTTGGATATAGTGTTGTTTTCTAAGGGTTCAAAATTGTATCATGTGTTTTTTCATTTTTTAAAAGTAATCTTTGAAACATATTTTATTGTAGTAAAATACACTTAACGAAATCTACCCTTTTAACCATTTTCAGCGTGCAGTTCAGTGGCACTAAGTGCATCCACACCGTCTTGTAGCCATCACCACCATTCATCTCCAGAACTTTTCATCTTCCCAGACGGAGGCTCCATAACCTAATAAACCCTAGTTCCCCATTTCTTCCTCTCCCACCCCTACAACCACTATTCTGCTTTCTGTCTTCATGAATTTGACTGCCGTAGGTAGTCAAATCATTTTGAAGTTATTATTATTTCTTTAGTTTTTATTATAAAGATGTGGGGTACATTTCAGGGTTAGGTATATAAGCACCGATCATGCAGGTATCCTTGTGGATGGGGTGTGCCCCTCCCTCCCCTGGCAGTTTCC
Organism: Carlito syrichta; assembly: GCF_000164805.1. Taxonomy (NCBI): domain Eukaryota; kingdom Metazoa; phylum Chordata; class Mammalia; order Primates; family Tarsiidae; genus Carlito; species Carlito syrichta. The sequence continues at coordinate 101,922 of NW_007198503.1, read as the reverse complement.
CTCAACTGCCAATCTCACCCCCCCACAGTTTCCCATTACTGCCAGTTGCTTTCTTATAGCATTACAATTGTTCAAGGTCCGCTTATGAGTGAGAACATATGGAACTCTGTTCTTTGTTTCTTTGATAAATCATTGAGTATGATAGACTCCAAATCCATCCAAGTTGCTGCAAAGTCCATATAAGTTGCTGCAAATCCATCCAAGTTGCTGCAAAGTCCTTTTTGGCTGCATTCTGTCTTTTTGTTCTGCTTTCTGCTCTATGAATTTGACTACCATAGTCAAATCATTTTGAAATTATTTTTAAAAAATCATTTTATTGGTTGCCCACTATTCCAATATATAGATATATCATAATTTATCTAATGAGTCTGCTTGTTAAACATGTAACTTCCTTTCAGTTTTTCACTATTACAAATAATACGGCAATGAATGTCCCCATCTCACAATCTATTCTCTTATCTATTTCCCCCCAGGCCTATAGAGAACACGTCTATTTTCCCTTTGTCTTTTCACTATGCAGATTTTTTCCCTCCTTAATGTGCTTTGACTACACTTTCTCATGGCAGAGGCAGCAAACCCCTCTGCATGTGGCCGCTGACCTTGGAAATGTGGAGCTAGTGGAGATCCTGCTGAAGGCAGGCTGTGCCTTGAAGGTTGGCAGGTGACTGTGTGGACTGCACTCCGTCCTGCTGAGATGGTTGCTGATCCTTCTTGGTGGGCTGCAAGCCTTGAGTTAGCACATCCTTTGTGAAACCCTGCATCTTCACAGTCACTGCAACCTCCCAATTTTGATGGAGACGTGTCCGTAAGAATTTTTACTTTGAATAGCAAAAGATGTGTTTTTAAACTTTGAATTATTTAATAAGTTTTTGAAAAGATTATAGATTCATATAGTCCCCAAATAAAAGAATATAACTAGTAAGGGTTTAACAGTAAAAATCCCCACCACCTTACCCCTGACCCTTTCCTGACTTGTCTGGTTGCCACACTACTCTGGCTGTATGTACCCATTTTGATGCATTTCTTCTGTTCCTTCTAGTTTCTTTGTGTGTGTGCAATAAAACATAATTATATTATGCTCTTATCTTCTTCTTTTTTTTTTTAGACACTAGGGGCATACCTATAAACAGTACGCTGTTCCGTAATTAGCTTTTTTCCCCTTAGCATTATAAAGTGAAGCTCTTTCCATGTTAGCACATGGAGAATTTCCTTATTCTTTTTTATTTTGCAGCTGCACGGTAGACCACGGTATGGATGCATCATAATTTATTCAACTGGTTCTCAGCTGAGGGGTATCTAAGTTGTTCCTAAGTTTTTGCTATTATAAACATAACTGCAATGGATAAACTTACATGGGGCTAAACTTGTTTTTTTAATTAAACACATTTTAATTGTGGTAAAATACATACAACATAAAATTTACCATCTTAAGCATTTTTATATAGTGGTATATGTATATGTATATATAGTGGTATCCACACTGTTATGCAATCATCTCCAAAACTTTTTTATCTTGCCAAAGTGAAGCTTTCTGCTCATCAAATAGCTCCCATTCCTCCTCGTCCCCGTTGCCCTTGGCAACCACCATTCTACTCTCTGTCTCTATGAATTTGACCACTCTGAGCACCTCGTATTAGTGGAATCATATAGGATTTGCCTTTGTCGTGACCGGCTTGTTTCACTGAGCATAACATCCTCAAGGGTCACCCATATTATACTTGTGTCAGAAGTTCCTTCCTTTTAAAGGCTGAATAACATCGCACCGTATGTGTGTACCACATTTTGTTTATCCATTCATTGTCAATGGACAATGGGTTGCTTCCACCTTTGGGTCATTGTGTAAACCTGTTTTTAAAGACAGACGGTCATGTTTCTTCTTCCGAGCGGCACAGTAGGGCAGGCTGAACTGTCCACGTGCTGTCAGAGAGCCATGCTGGGTTCCAGCTCTCCTGAAAGGAGACCCCCAGGGGACAGCCCCGACGGGTGGTCTTCCACCGGTTATCTGCCGTCCTCGCATCTCCTAGGTGAGGTGGACAAAAGGACCGCGGATTTCAAGAGAAGGTTGGAGGGCTTCTGATGGCAAGAGGTCCCATGCTCAGAAAGAGGCAGAGCCAGCTTGAAACCCCAACCGTGGCTGCTCTCTCAGCACTCCCCCACAGCCGTGGGAGAGACGTCTGCCTCCGGAACTTGCCGCGTTCCCTTCCCTGTCTTTCCCCACATGGTTCGTTGGGCAGCACCGCCTCGACTCACTGTGCACGCCAGGTCTGTCTCCTCAGAATCACACGTTTCACATGTGTGGGATCTCAAGTGGTGATAAATTATTTTGCTTCTCTCGGTGGGCCAGTTTCTGAAATTAGCTTCCTCCCTGCCCCCAGTCGTAACAGTCAGACCAGCCCACTGTGTCTGAACACAGAAAAGCCTACGGAAGCGAAACAACTGCGTGCCACCCCCATGACTCCACCACTTGCTGGAATTTCATCCCTCCTGCTTGGTTAACTTGGTTCACGTTGAGCACTGGTATTTTCTTATGTTTTCTCTTTGTAATGTACGCTACTTTTTCACTAATAAAGGCAGTTTTGTGGGAAGAGAATTCATGGCACTGGGCAGGGATTTATGTTGGGGATCCTGGTGTTCATGGACTGGATATTACAGCACGTGTAGTCAGTGCCACCTGAAGGGCGTCCCCCAAGATGGCACTGCCACCCAAAACAACAAAGACCCTAAGCTTGTACGGTCTCCCGCACGCGCGAAGTTCAAATCTGCGAGCCAACAGCCTCCTCCTATAACAAATCAGCCCCGTTGTACCTCCAATAAAATGTAACACAACCTCGGCCCACCCTATCCCCGCTCCACCCTCTCCCAACCCTTCCTGCCCCTGCTACACTAATAAATACAGCCCTCTCCCTACATCTCTCTCCCTCTCCCTCTCTCTCCCCCCCCCCCCC
>NW_007198503.1:87895-98709 GCF_000164805.1 Carlito syrichta | reverse complement strand
TCCGGCCATCCTTCCGCCTCAGCCTTCCGAGTAGCCGGAATTACAGGCACACACTACCATGCCCGGCTGATTTTTAAAATTTTATTGTAGAGATGCGGTCTCACCAAGTCGCCCAGGCGGGTCTCGAACCCGCGAGCTCAGGCAATCCACTCACTTCAGCCTCCCAAAACGCGGGATTACAGGCTGAGCCACCGAGCCCGGCTTGCTCCTACAATTTTTACATTAGGGTTTGGATAGGAAACAAGGAGTCATGGTTTGCCGTAAATTTGACTTTCCCAGCAACCTGTCTTCGAGGCCTGAGGTATCACCAAACTCCCAAGAGCCTTCCCTCCATCCCGCCCTCACCCCTAGGGCCAGAAGCGGCTGGACTTTGACTCCAGCACACACTCCCTGGGAAGATTTTTTCATCAGCTTGAAAACTCTGGCTCTCAGAATGCTGCCTTCCCAAAATAGGCTAATTATGGTGATTCAAATGACTTTGCAAGCCAGGATTTAGACAGCACACAATTAGAGTCTTGCTAAATGCTTGCAAAACGCAGTTCTTCCTAATTTCATTACTGTCTCTTTTGATTAGAGGCTAATTACTTTCGACCCTAATCTTTCAGCTTGTCTGGGTCTTAGTGCCTGGAGTAACAACCAGCTCCTGTGCGTTGGTGAGAATTGCACATGTCGTCACCATCCAGCCATGTAAGAGAATTTGCGGGACATATTTCTGTATCTGCAAGAGCAGAAGCACACACTCCTAGGACTGGAACTTCTGGGGTTGTTTCTTACCATTCGTTTACATTGTTTTCAGGGTCTCTGAGCAAATCTTTATGGGTCATTTGAGAAGCAAAGGAGAACCACCATCTTTTGCTCAGGGAAGACTATTTAGATGTGGAAATTGTGCAATGCATGAAATCTAGGGGACTCCTGCTTGCAGAGCTGTGGGCCCTGGTTTCTTTGAGCTCTGTCTTGAGAAAGATGTACCATTTTGTAGTTTTTCTTTTTTGTTGTTGTTGTTTTTTGAGTTGAAGTCTCACTCTGTCGCCCAGACTGGAGTGCAGTGGCATGCTCCTGGCCACCGCAGCCTTGACCTGCTGGGCTCCGGTGATCCTTTTGCCTCAGCCTTCCAAGTAGCTGGAACTACGGAAGCGTGCTACCACATCTGGTTACTTTTTATTTTATTGTAGAGGCGAGGTCTCGCCAAGTTGCCCAGGCTGGTCTCGAACCTGCGGGCTCAGGCAATCCACTCGCCTTGGCCTCCCAAAGTGCTGGGATTATAAGCTGAGCCACCAAGCCTGGCCCATTTTATAATTTGTATAATACCACAAGGCTCCAGGCAGCTCATTCACAAAATTATGTCCAGAACAGCCCTTGTTTCTTACTCCATTTGGTTAAGATTCAAATCCCTCACCTTTGGTTGGAGGTAGTATGCTATAAAAAAAAAAATCTAGACAGTAGCCCAGTGTAACTGGCTTCTATAATATTCTATAAAATTACTAATGTCATTATTGATACTATTCTTAATAAGATCCCTTTCTGTCCGATTGCTCCATTCTCCTCCAAACGTGGCTTCCACTTACTGGTCTAAATGTGGCTGTTGGAGCTCCTGCCATCGTGTCACATTCCCCTCAGGAGGAGGAGGAGCGGGAGAAGAATGCCATCCCTCTCTCCTCTCTCTCTCTCTCTCTTTTTGAGGTAGGAGTCTCACTCTGTTGCCCAGGCTGGAGTGCAGTGGCACGCCCATGGCCTCCACAGACCCTTCTGCCTCAGCCTTCCAAACAGCTGGAACTACAGGCACATGCCAACACGCCCGCTAATTTTTTAATTTATTGTAGAGATGAGGGCTTGTCAAGTTGCCCGGGCTGGTCTCAAACCCCTAGACTCAGGCAATCCTCTGGCCTCTGCCTCCTAAAGTGCTGGGATGACAGGCGTGAGTCACTGCGCCTGGCTTATCCCTCCTCTCTTTACAGATACTTTCCAAAAGTTGCATGTGCCACTTCCATGTGTACACTGTGGGCCAGAACTTAGGTCACAACTCAGGTCATGTACCTAACTGTGAAAAAGGCCAGGAAATGTTCTGGTGGCACGTGTTCTAAGGGTTTTATAGGCATTACCACATTTCCCCCTCGCCACTACACCAAGGGGTAGTTAATAAGACCCGAAGCAGCTAAGAACTAGCCTAAGTTTGCCCAGCAAGATGGCTGAGCAAGTGGTGACAGGTTTAGGATTTGTTTTATTTTTATTTATTTTAAAATTGTGGGGGTACAGTTCAGGGTTACAAACATTCATTGTGCAGGTATCCTTGTTGATGAGGTGTACTTGGCCTCTTCCCCAGAGTTTCTCACTACTGCCATCCCACCTCCCCGCCCTCCAAGCCCCCACAGTTTCCCGCCACTGTCAATTCTTTTCTTATCGTATTATGATAGTTGTTCAAGGCCCACTTATGAGTGAGAACATGTGATACTCAGATCTTTGTTTCTGTGACGGATCACTCAGTATTGCAGACTCTAAGTCCATCCAGGTTGCTGTGAAGTTCATGATTTTGTTCTTCTTTATGGTGGCCATTGTGCAAATGGACCACATTTTTTTTATCCAGTCCACTTTTGATGGGCAGCACGGTTGGTTTCAGTTCTTGCTATTGTGAACAAGGCTGCAATAAACATATGTGTGCAAGTATCTTTTTTACAGAGTGATTTGAGTTCTTCTGGGTATATTCCCAATAGGGGGATTGCGGGGTCATATGGAAGGTCGATTTTTAGAACTTTTAGGAATCACCACACTGTTTTCCACAGAGACTGTACGAGTTTACACTCCCACCAACAGTGTAGCAGTGTTCTCTTTTCAATACATCCCCTCCAGCATCTGTTATTTTTTGAGTTATTGATGATGGCCATTCTGACTGGAGGTAGGTGACATCTCAGTGTAGTTTTAATTTGCATTTCTTTGATGACTAGTGAGGCTGAACATTTTTTCATGTGTCTGTTGGCTGCTCTTATGTCTTCTTTTGAGAATTGTCTATTCATATCTTTTGCCCCCTTTTTTTTTTTTTTGAGTCGGAGTCTCACTCTGTCACCCAGACTGGAGTGCAGTGGCCGCTCCCGGCCACCACAGCCTCGACCTGCCGCACTCCGGCGATCCTTCCACCTCAGCCTTCCAAGTAGCTGGAACTACAGGCGCATGCTATCATGCCCGGCTAATTATTATTATTATTTTTTTGATTTATTGTAGAGATGAGGTCTTGCCAAGTTGCCCGGGTTGGTCTCAAACCTGCAGACTCAGGCAATCCACTCGCTTCAGCCTCCTAAAATGCTGGGATTACAGGCTGAGCCACTGAGCCCGGCCTGCCCATTTTCTAACGAGGCTGTTTTTTGCTTTCCACTTCCTTTTTTAACTTTTAATTTTTTTATCGTAAAGATGTGGGGCACAATTCAGGGTTAGGCCTACACATGTTCCCTGCGCAGGTGCCCTTGTTGATAACGTGTGCCCCCCCCTTCCCCAGGTGGATCCCACTACTGCCAATTCTACTTCCCCACCCCCTTCCTGGCAGTTTCCCATTAAGGATCAGGATTTGAGCCGAGGCCTCCTTGTTCCAAAGCTGGAGCTCCTAACCACAAGGCCATACCACCAGATGCTTCCTTTTTTTAACTTTTAGCAAGGGAAGACGGCCCTGGCTGTGGCCTCCAGAAGCAGCCACAGCCTTGTGGTGGACATGTTCATTAAAGCAGAGAGGTAGTATACCTAGAGAGAGGTAAGGAAGGCCACTCCAGCACAGCTAGCAGCTCCTTTGGCAACCTCCGTCTTCTTATGGGGCAGTGTGGGGTCAGTGTCATTCTTTTCTCTGTTCTGATGGGCAGAGCTCCGGTCAGAACAATAATAACTGTCTCTTCTATCCGGCACTGCCTCATTCGTGGAATGAACAGCTGCCTCTTCCTTGGCGACATCAGACGTCAGAACTGAGGGTGTACAGAGTTCACTTGGGCTGCGCTGCCTCATCCATGTCGCTCTAACAGGCCTAGCATGCAAGCCCCTGATGGATGATGCCTGGTTTTGTTCTCTGTCCACGGTCTGGCCATGGGTTATTCCCAGAAGTTTTAATGATCGGGGGCGGGGGGGGGGGACTGGGGTGGGGAAGCTTCTTTTCAAAGCTATGTTGTTTTCACTGGCTCTCTGTTGCTCAAGTATTCTGTGACAGTCATGAAAACCTTACTTGTCTGAGAACATAAAACTCCTGTCTTCAAGTCATTCTTTTTACGAGTCTTTCATCTTTATTTTCTCTGCCCTCTCCTTCAAAATTCAAGTCTACGCCTTCAGGCAAGAATGCCATTGCCAGACTCTACCCCCCACTTTCAGTCACAGTTGTTTCCATCCTAAGTCCCATGGCTACTGCCCTCCAATGTTTTAGCGTCAGAATTCAGGTCCTCATCACTCAGGTGTCTACCCTGAGGCACTGTGAATCTGGACTGCTGTCTGCTTGGCCAATCCTGGGAAACTGCCCTTAAAAGCAAAAGGCATTTATTCATCTTCTCCCTCACAATCTGTTTTAATTGGCTCAGTAGTCTTGATATATAAAAGAGATCTGACAATCAAGTTCACAAACTCATCCTAGAAAAAGTGCTATATACCTCACTGCTGAATATCATTACAGTCAATTTCGAAGTACTCTCCTTGGGAAGGCATGCACTGACACCAGCGCCTAGTCCACCCGTCAAAGCAATTTTGGAGCTCTTTTTCTGAAATGGCCATCAGAGCTGTCATCATATTACCCTTGATGTCCTGAATGTCATCAAAATGTCTTCCTTGCAATATTTCCTTTATCTTTGTGTAAAGAAAAAAGTCACTGGGGTCCAGATCAAGGGAGTACAGAGGGTGTTCCAATACAGTTATTTGTTTACTGGCTAATTCGTTATTTCTTTACTCACTCACAGACACTGCTGTGTGAGCTCATGCATTGTCATGATGCAAGAGCTCCTTTAAGACAATTTGGGCACACACCTTCCTCATGCCAGGATTTTCAGTTAAGATTTTCCTGTTTCTCTGTTGATGTTGTTTGGTCTGCTATGCTTCTCACAGTCAGCCTATGATTTAGATGCACAATTCAATGAAGTTTTGCCATGTTTTTGTCAGTTCTGATCACTACCGGCCATTCTGACCTCTCTTCATCAGTGACATTATTCCCATAAACTTGGAGTAGTTGATTTCACTCCCACTCTTGCCAAGTTTAACAAGAAAGTTAATGTTTGTTCATTGCTCTAATTCCAACACCGACATTCTCTCGACAATAGCTCTGATGGCCGTTCCAGAAAAAGAGTTCCAAAATTGCTCTGACAGGTGGACTAGGAGCTGGCATCAGTGCATAGCTTCCTAAGGGGAGTACTTTGTTTTTTTGAGTTGGAGCCTCACTCTGTCGCCCAGACCGAAGTGCAGTGGCCTCCCGGCCACCGCAGCCTCGTTCTGCTGGGCTCCGGCGATCCTTCCGCCTCAGCCTTCTGAGTAGCTGGAACTACAGATGCGCGCTACCACGCCCGGCTACTTTTTTGATTTATTGTAGAGATGAGGTCTCACCAAGTTGCCCAGGCAGGTCTCGAACCCGCGGGCTCAGGCAATCCAAGGGGGAGTACTTTGAAGGTGACTGTAGTGATATTCAGCAATGAGGCATGTAGCACTTTTTCTAGGTAGAGTTTGCAAATTTAACAGTCAGACCTTGTATGAATCCTTTTAAAGGTCACATCATCCTCTGTGCAACTTTTTTTGTCTGTAAAAAAAAACCCTGCTTTGCATGTACAACAAAAAAATTTTTTTTTTGAGTCAGGGTCTCCCCATCACCCAGGCTGAAGTGCAGTGGCATGATCAGGATTCATCGCAGCTCCTAACTCCTGCTCAAGAGATCCTCCTGCCTCAGCTTCTTAAGTAGCTGGGACTACAGGCATGTGCCATCGTGCCTGGCGAATTTTTAAAATTTTTTGTAGAGATGAGGTCTCACTATGCTGGGCTCCAGCAGTCCTCCTACCCTGGCCTCCCAAAGTGCTGGGATTGTGGGCATGATCTACTGCACCCAGCCATTGTTTATACCAGTCAGTCTTCTCTGTTTCTTCTTTTCCTTCCCACTTATATCTGTTGTTCCTTCTTCTTCTCCCTCTTCCTCTTCCTCTATTCCCCCCCCCCACGTGCTTATTTTCTTAACTCCTTGCTGTATCTTATTGAATAACTTTCCCAAGGTCCACCTTTTTTCTTTCTCTTTAACTTGTTTTCACATTTTCTTTGAAAATAGAAATATTCACTTGTTCTATTTTTAATGTCTGGTAGCATTTAAAAAATTCTTTTGGTTAGATGAGAATAAATTACTTTTCCACCAAATGAATAAGCTCTCTTTCCTAACAAATCTTTATGTAATAATTAGATGAACATTGAAAACCATATATAATGCATGCATATAGCTGAAGGTGACCCCTGGAAATGATAAGAGTTGTTAACCCTGGTGACAAGTGGATCCTGAGGTTTGGAGTGGGAGGAAGACTTGTTTTTTAAGATAAGTAGTACTTTTTTTTTTTTAACCAAATGCATATATTATTCATTTAAAATTCTCTTTACTCATTAAACAAGTTTATATCCTAGCCTAATACAAAATGGTTCCTAGTAAAAATATTAAAGAGGTGATACAAATTTCCTCTCTTATATCCACTTATGCATTAAACTAACTACCCAATCATCCACCAGTAAATTCAGTGATTCACAGCAAATGGAAGCTTCCTAAAATCTGGCTTATGTTATTTCAACTTCCAGCGTGCTACTCCTGGTTCATTCTACTCCTGAAATAGTTCAGTGCTTTGGCAGATAAGCTAGTTGATGCTTTCACAAACTGTTGAAAAAGTCCTGGGTTTTCCAGAAGCCCTGCCCTTTCCTGTGGAAGCCTGAAGGATCATCTGGCCTGAGCCCGGAAAGGCACAAAGCATGCCATTTTCTTAGAGGACTGAAAGTGCCATAGCACGAAGACAAATGCCGGAGCATTTTGTGTTCTTCCCTTTACCTTGTGAGGCTGAGGGTCTTGATCTTATGGAATTCATCGCTGTTCCGGGAGATAGAATGGAGAGAAAATGACAAAGTGCCTCGCTCCCAAGTTTGCTGGGTTTTCCCGCCTTCAACCTACCTCTCCGGGAGACCCTCAGAGCCAGACACTGTGAAAGTACCCCTGAGGCTGCTGGAGGGGGCCTTGCCTTTTACGGTGTCTGAAACAATGATGGGTCCCCCCCCATTCCAAAGGCCTTGCCTTTGTCGGAGGGCTCCTGGAGGAGGTTGCTGGTGCGGGGTCGGGCGCAGGCTGAGCCTCAGCGAGGCTTGGGAAACCAGGGCCCTGCCCTCTGGGGTCCATCTCCTGCCCAAGCATCGACTCCCATCCTGTTGTTAAGCACATTTTCGTGGATTCACGTTTATTTAAGTGAAAGACAAAAGTGGGAGCCGCTAAACATGAGAAAGGAGAGGCAGATGGATGGGAAGCCTGAGCCTCCCCGTGGGCCGTGTGTCCAGCGTGTCCTCAGCTTCCTGCAGCCTTCTGCAGGACTGTCGGGAGCCCTCATGGCGTGAGCATGACGTGCAGTCCTAGGAAGCTTTCACCTGGACATTTTCTCCAGTTTTTTTGGTTTGCTTCTGCAGGACTCTGGTGGATTCTGCAAAAGGGACAAAAGGAACCTTCCAACGGACAGAAAACAAGACACCCTCTAGGCAACGTGCTAGGGCTGAGCCCTACGGTGGCTTCCACGCCCGTTCTGCCTCCTTGGCCACCCTGTCCGGCCTCCACCCTGAGCATGGCTTCCAGTTTGCTCACCGCACACTCTCCAGAGAGCAGGACGGATGAATCCAGAGACCACCTGGGGGTCCTTATTAAGGATACGCTCGATCTGGGCCCCGCTGAATCTTCAATATGATAAAATCAAACGCCCAAAAGAAGAAAGGGGGATGTGGATCCAAAGGAAAGCTACGAAAGATGGGCTTGTTGTTGTGACATTTTCTTCCCCAAGACAGCTCCTCCGTTCTCTTTTAGGGTGGGCACATGTCAGTCAGCCGCATGTAACACAGCACCGCAGTATCCCTCACACGTCCTGTGTCAGACAGATGATACTCCAGCTCTTCACCTCGGGCATTTGTCTCCATCTTGGATGACAAAAAATGATCCGGGGACTGATGCCGTTGAACATGTAGTCTCAGTTACCACCTTACCAATTATATCTGATATGCACATGCACCCTGAAACAAGACATGCGGGGGACATGTCTGAAGTCATCTGGCGCAATTACTTTGCACTTAGGAGCATCAGGAGAGCATCCGGGACCCGTCCACAGACTCTGCTCTGACATTCAGGCAGGACCACAGCCTGGAGACCAGGCACATTCGCCCGCTGCTCTGGGACTTGGCTTGCCGTCAGTTGAAGGCCAACGAGTGGCAGAGGCCGGCCCGTTTATGGAACTTTACAGAGGACCAGATCAGAGCCATCGAGGAGCAGTGGTCAGGTGAGGACAGGCTCGGTGACGTGAGCTGGAGGCATTCAGACCTTCCAGGTAAGTGCCTGAGGTCCACAATAAGCCAGCCGCGGACTCCAGGGGCCCCAGGAGCAGGGACAGCTAGCCTAGGCCCACATCGGCAACTGGGCACTTTGCAGAAAGCTAACACTTATGAGAATCTGCAACAAATTGAACTTTACAAAGGGTGGTTGCTTTGACTGAGCCATGTCCAAAAGGTGGCATGTGGCCTAAAAAGAAACAAAGGTTTCCAACTGAGTGAGCAGAAAGAAAGCAAGGATTTAAAAGCTGGTATGTCCCTGGGAAGCCAGTCTGATTTCTGGTGTTCCTCGAGAAGGTCGTAGGGTGAATGAGTTTATCCTGTAGTCAAAAGGCTCCCCTCCAGGAAGGTTGAGCCTTCCAGTCCAGGAAGAGGGCGGGTGGAGGGAAGGGGTCTTGTAGGACATGGCCTTGGGGAGTACTTGGCCTTCCCATGAGAGACATGTGGGATAGACCCGGAGGCCTTTGTGGACCAGATGATTCCAAGCAGTGGGATGATTTCAGCCAGATCAAGCCGGCAGAATGAGTGAAGCCAGGTCAGCTGGATTTCTTAGTTTGGCTTTTTAGTAGTTTGACCAAAACCTAGGAAATACTGAAAGTTTGCTTGCCACTACTCAACTGATGAGTTTTAAAAGCAAAGCAGCGAATGTTTTCTTGGCAGTTTTCTATTCAGAGCTCTTCTCTCATGAGCTGGAAAGGTGTTCCCTCTGCTTGGGGACCGATTTGCATCAGTGACGGCTGGAACTGCAGGAGGCAGAACCACAGCCCTGAGCACAGGCTGCCTGTGCCACATGAAAGCAAAGGATGGGGCTTGGTGACAACAACATTCACAATTCAATTACATTGTCATCCAGGGCAAGGCTACTGGCACCAGAGAGTGTGTGGGCTTTGAGCAAAGGAGCAGCACGTGGATGCTGGCTTTAAGAAAAACTAGTTTTTCAGGAGCAAGATTAAGAAAGGAGCAGAGGCTCACCCAGGGCCACGTTCCTCGTGCCTGCAGCCCCTGTGCCCTGGGATGCCTGCTGTCCCGTGTCTGTCTGGTGGCAGCTTCTCCTGGGCTCAGGCCCTTGCCCTCCACATGTCTGCTCCCACACACCCGCCATAGCGTGTGCGTGACAGTGTCTTCCTAGCTCTCCGGCGGCACGTGCTGCTGCTCAGGGTGTGGCTTAGGGACCAGCAGCAGCAGCACCGGGGGCTGGCTGGACAGACTCGCTGGGAGTCTGCATTTGCACCTGACGTCCGGTGAGGTGGACACGGCTCCCCAAGGGTGTCGTCAGCGCTGGTGGCACCTCGGCTGTCCAGTCCCTTGCACACCCCTCCTTGTGTGCGCCCCGCACAGCAGGCACATGGCTAGGGTGGGTGAGGGAGATGCTGGGTGTCATCCTGCAGTGCAGCGAGGGCGGGCGGGGCTTCCTTGTCGGAAGAGGATGCATCTGCCCCTGCCGTGTCCAGTTGGCACTGAGGCTGCATCGAAACAAGCGTCGGCTTGTGTTTGACCCGGGACCTCTTGCTCGGCACGGGAGACGAAAGCCTCCAGGAGCACGGCCCTGGGCCCCGCCCATGTGGCTGCACGGGGCCCTGGCCACGCAGGCCCATCTGGCCAAGCCCCTGCACCAAGAGCCGGTCCGTGCAGGTTTCCCTACACTTGCTGGGGAGTGACACCTGTGACGGGCAGAAACACTGTCTCCCTTGAAATGGGGGGGAACGAGCCATAGGAACGCTGCCCTGGCAGCCGCAGTCCCAGCGGGGTGTGAGCTGAGGCTCGCAGGGAATGTGGAGCTGTCGAAAGTCCTAAGTGGTCAGCAGCTTCGCCTTGGGTGGGTGACCCACTCACTGCTGGTCATGTTTTAGTTTACTTTTTAGTTTTTTAAAGACAGTGGTCTTGCTCTGCCCCCCGGGCTGGAGTGCTGTGGCATGATCATAGCTCACTGCAGCCTTGAACTTCTGGGTTTGCGCGATCCTCTCTTCTTAGCCTCTGGAGTAACTGGGGCTACAGGTGCACACCACCACACCCAGCTAATTAACAAAAAATTTTTTGTAGAGGTGAGGTCTTGCTAAGTTGCCCAGGCTGGTGGTCTTGAACTCTTGGCCTCAGGCAATCCTCACACTTGGGCCTCCCAAAGCACTGGGATTACAGGCGTGAGCCACCACACCTGGCTAATACTGGTCATGTTTTAGCCTGGAGGTTGTGTCATCCCCTACTGGGCATTAGAAGCAGCATGGGAGTATTTTTGTCTGTGTGTGTGTGTGTGTGTGTGTGTGTGTGTGTGTGTGTGTGTG
>NW_007198503.1:83531-87802 GCF_000164805.1 Carlito syrichta | reverse complement strand
GTGTGTGTGCGCGCGGCGGGGGGGGGTAGGTAGGGTAAGGCAGAGACGCTTAGCTGTCTCATACGGTTATAGGATTGTTCTCCACAGCTAAAACTTGTCTTGCTCAAAATGCCATCTTGTACCTATTAAGAAACCACCAGTTAGTGTATTTGAAATGTTATCTCTAGGTTGAGAGGAGAGAACAGACAGGCTACTCCTTTGCCATCTGAGGTTATTGCTAAAAACCACTCTGCAAAAACACTGACCATATTGCCAGAGAATATGCTTTAACAATATATCAATAAATCAGGCGGTGTTATAACTCCCACGTCATAACCATTCAAGCAAGAAATGGGGACATCTGCCATTAGTGTCATGGAAGCAGTTCTGCCGGAGCTGAGACCCAGTGTGAATCAGACCTCTCATCCAATATTGTTTCAGGAATAGTACATGGACGATACTTGCCTTCCATGACATCATCCTCGTAACATTGGGGTTTCCCTCTCAACTGTAACTTTATTTTTTCCTATGGAAGCGTTTTCATGAAACGTTTCAGGGACGACTAGGATGCAGTCTGCTGAAGCAGCGAAGCGTCTGTGCTCTGAAGCAAGGCTGTGTGGCTCACCCGAACTCCACTGATTCATTGTATGATCTCGAGCAAATTCTACGACCTCCCTGTGCCAGTGTTCTCATTTACTAACTAGGAAGGACATAAAAATGTCTACCTCGCCGGGCTCGGTGGCTCAGCCTGTAATCCCGCGCCTTGGGAGGCTGAGGTGGGTGGTTTGCCTGAGCCCGTGGGTTCGAGACCCGCCCGGGCAACTTGGCGAGACCTCATCTCTGCAATAAATAAAAAATTAGCCAGGCGTGGTAGCGTGCGCCTGTAGTTCCAGCTACTTGGAAGGCTGAGGCAGAAGGATCGCCAGAGTCCAGCAGGTCGAGGCTGTGGTGGCCAGGAGCGGCCACTGCACTCCAGTCTGGGCGATAGAGTGAGACTCCAACTCAAAACAACAACAACAAAATGTCTACCTCAAAGAGCTGTTGTGGGAGTCAACAAATAATGGTACTTGGCACATAGTAAGTGTTTAGCTATTAATAATAAATGTTATCCTATGTTTTCTAGAAAAGATTCGTCAACCGAAAAGCAAAATGGACTCAGGTTCCAAGAAATGTGCAGTTTAATAAATGCCTAAAGAAATTGTATTTAAATGATTTTCCACTCAGCATTCAGTTCTTTTAATGCCATCCATTTCTTCTAGAGCAGTACTGATTTCCCTTTCAGCTCTGATGATGGTGGTGACAGGATCCTCTAGCAGATGAGGAAATAGTAATACTATCATACTTTCCAACCACTGAAAAGCCAGATATTCTTTTTGGCTTTGCTAAGGGCAAGTTATATGTGATTTTCCCATTTTTGTCATTTGATTCAACACATGCAACTGTGTAATCCAGGAGGGTTTTGTGTATCGTGCTTTAAATAACTGATGGTAGGAGCAGCATCATGTGACAGAACAAACAAGGGTTTTACGACAGATATGGTCTTGCCACTTATTAGCTGTGAGCATTTGGGCATGCTATAATTATTTAGGTTCTTGGATCTTCGGTTTCTTTCTCTATAAAAGTGTCACAGGTGCATAAAAGTCGCAGGGTTGGGGTGAGGATGGAGGGAAGGAGAAGGCTCATGAAATGCCGAACGTCATGCCCACAGCAGGGAAATCATGACATGGTAGTTGCTTCTCGTTCCATAAGAGGCTGGGTTAGCAAATTCAATCACTGTTGGCTCTAAATCACACATATGTGCAATACATTATTTAGAAAAGACCAGAAATCTATATATGCTTTTTTAATCTCTTGGTGATGTAATTACAGGTGATTTTAATTTTCTTTGTGCTTTTTTGGTACATTCCAATTTTTTTCACAATGAACACATATTATTTTTGTAGTCTGAGCGTTATGAAATAAATGTAAAATCAAGTGTTAATTTGGGCCAGGTTATGGGCACTTATTCATTATAATGTAAGACTCTCCATTTTAAAATTCTGACTCTGAATCTACAGGGAACATAATAAAATGAGCAATTTCAGTCCAGTCATTCTATCATGAACTTATTTTTGTCTCATACTGAGTGCAAATGGCCCACTTAATGTTATCAATGTTTAAAACAGGTGATATATTCATGATTCTAAAATGTTTTGAAAAAGGAACTGAGTGGAAAGTCTTGTCCCCATCTGTTCTTCAATACGGCCAATTCCCACTGATCACACTACCATCCCTCCCCGCAAATCTGAGTAAACTCTTTATGCAAATATAAATATGAATATATACTCTAACTGTGTAAGCTGTTTAATTGCTGAAGTTATGTTATCTTAGGCCAACACACATTACTCAGTGCTTTAGACAACATACAACACTTTTAGAACTTAGTTAAAGCTTAAAAAGATGTGTATAATATTCTTTTGCTCTTTTCAAATTTCTAGTCATATTGGAGTTTATAGTGTTCTTAGTTACAACATTCAGAGTAAACTTCAGTTTGTCCATATTGTTTTGGACATTGAAAACCAATCCTAGTTGTAGTCTAGGCTCCTCATAAAGTAGAGCTTAAGACCAAAGTTTGTGTGCAACAACTTTTTCAGGTGTAAATCCAGGGCAGCAGGCGTGGAGGAACCCAAGAGCATGACCCAGGGAAGGGGACCGCCCAGACGAGGTGAATTCCAAATTGGCTGCCACCTGGTCCAAGCATAACTAATTATTTGCTCTCAAGGGACATGATGGACTAATGCATCTCAGGACAACTTGGGGAGAAAGGAGGAGAAGCGAAGTTTACCACAATGCGGTGCTCTGAGTGGGGCCTGCAATCTCTCGTGACTCGACAGGGTGTGCGTGAACAGGGAAGCCCTGGAGAGGAGGGTGTGCACAGAATTGCATGACACATGGCTCTGCTAGTTTGTGCTCATGGAAAGCTTGCTGAAGCCCATAAGGAGTAGAGCTGTTTGCCACAATGGTAGCTGAGTCAGAACCAAGAACAGATGTTGCATAAGTATCTAATACACTAAGAAACAACCCGATACCGAGGTAATTCAGAAAGGCCTTTGCGTGCCTGTTTGCAAATGGGATTATACATGCCTATATCACATTTATTCTCTGATGTCCTGTTAACAATGTGAGACAGTGAGAAAACTACTTCTTATAATAAAGCTAGAGCACAAGAATTTATGTTCAGATTGGAAGAGGCTTCAGGTCAAGTCCATCCATTTCTGTTAAAGATACGGAAATTGAGGCCCTAGATTCCTCAGAACCTACTCCTTTTTATGCACCCATAAATACTTGCAAAATAGGTGGGATAGGTAGATTTCACTCTTACTTCATAGATGGGGAACATGAGATTCATTTAAGTGTCTGGCCCAAAATCACACAGTCAGCCAGCAATAAAACCATTGGAAGTCAGGTCTGGTTCTCCTAAATCACTTCTGCCCAGATGGTTTCCTTGTAGTGGCCAGACATTGAAAACCTTCTGCTCAGGCCTGGAGAGTTTGCTGAGTTATGCAGGACCACACCACCACAGGCCAGCATCTGGTGTTGAGAGACCAGTGTGGGTTCAGTGTTGCAAAACTTCAAATAAGGCGAGAAGGAACATCAGAAATAGGATCATTCTAATAGGAAATTTCTTTTTGATGTTACTGTAACTCTATGCTGTTGGGAGCCAACATCTATAGCTACATGGCTGAGGCCTGTAAAGGCCCATCTGGAAGATCGCCTCTGACATAGGATATCAGTTATACCTATAATATTGGCGTGTGATTAGTGACCAGTGTGCATACATGGCAGTAAAACTTATAAGTAAATCTCAATACACCTGATGGAAAGTGCATAGCAGAATTATTTTTCTCTAAGTTTTACTTCTTTCTAGATATTTTTTAACTTCTATTTCCTGGTAGACTGGGTAGTCAGCTCTTGTTCCCGAAAGCTGTTTCCCCTAGGGCTAAAATTAGAAACTAAATAGTTTTGTCGCCCTGCCCCTAGCCAGGCAGAACCTTTTCTTTTGTTTCGTTAATTACCGAAACTCTGTCTGCTTCAGCCCATGGCCGCCATCTTGGCAGCCATGCATTTCCTTGTTCAAGAGTGTGACAGCTACTATTTGATTTTTAGAGTAGACTTGTTAGGATAAAATATGTACATATACACTCATAGTTGCGTAAATGTATGCTTGCTGTTTTGTTTCCTTTTGCTACATTATTCAAATATAATTACTATACGATTTATAAAAGAATTAATGAGGTATTAGCTTAATAGGA
>NW_007198503.1:39694-83110 GCF_000164805.1 Carlito syrichta | reverse complement strand
GTGAGTGATTATCACACTGCTGGAGGGTATAGAAAATGGTATATAAGTTGGAAGGAGTCCGAATAAAATTTGGCTTCAGTCCTGATCAGACTGTTCCCAGAAGAACTGCCTCCGAGTGGTCTCTTCTCGCTGTCCAGATTCTCTGGTGCGGGTCCTAACCCACCCTTGGTCAGTGCTGGTCACCGACACTATGCTGGTATTAAAACTTTTTCCCCTTCAGCATTAAAAAGTGATTAATAGGTGTTGCCATTTCTATCTATTTTCAATTATTAGAGTTCTGGAAAAATAAAGACTAATACACTAAAGCCACAAAATACTTGTGACAAAAACATTATTACCTTTGGTCTTTAACTTTTTAATTAAAAAATAAAAATATCTCAGTTTCTATTAGTTCTAATACCCTTTTAAAGTAGAGTTTTCTCTCAAAGTTTTGTGCAAATTACAACTCTATAACATTGAAAATAATTTAGTCTTTTAGAAATGATGAAGCAAAAAAAAGACGTATAGACTCTGATGGTATAATCAGTGACAGGCTTAACACATTTAAAAAATAAAGTTCAGTTTCTTTTTCAATTTAAAAAAGTTTTACTTAATTGTTTAAATAAAATATAACATTAAAATAATTTCTACATATAATTACAAAGGATGGTAGAGCTTGAAAAAGTCTCTTGTAATTCTGAACAGGTGAACATGATGAATCCATGATGTTCTAAGAATATAGAAGAGTTAAAAACTACAGACTTTGAGTCCTTGGTAAAACCAGAGGAACCGCAAGACCTCACTATGAACACATTCACGTCAGTCAACCACTTTTATGGAATGGACACTAGTGAGAGACTGGGTGTGAGCAGATCTGGTTCCGAGTAATCTGGAAGCTGAGGCACCGCTTTCAGGATGAATGGTCCGGGGATATTTTGCTGCAGTTGCTTGAGAAATGGTTTGCTGAAAAGATAAAAACCTCCTTCAATAATCCTGTAAGATTACATATGTTAAGTATCATTTCATCATCTATAACTTAAAACAACAAACATCTGCTGGGTGTACAGTGATGCAACGAGTCGGGAGAAGTGTCTGTGAAACAAGCGGAGCCATTCTCCACGGGAGCCCATCCACAGTTTGACTGATGTCTTGGCACCCATAAGTGAACGTCAGAGCTATCTGCCAGAGGATCATAAGAAGAGCCAAGGCAGGCATTCCTTGGAGAGGATTCGGGGGAACCTTGTCATGTGTACAGAGGCTAAGCCTAGAAAGAGACTGCAGTGCACGGAAGAGGGGCTAGCTCCAAGCCAGTTCCATGCAGTTTCTTGGCTTCATTTGACTGTCATTCATGGGGTCCAATCCCAGGACACACGGGGACACCCTGAGGCTGCAGCCTGGGCTTTGACGCAAACCAGAGCCCTCATTCACTCTTCTGCACACGCTGCCTTCGAGCTCAGGGAAGCAGTGAAGCCAGGGCACATGTGATCCGGCCTACCCACATAGTGTGTGTGAGTACGTACTATGTCCACCAAACACACATCACATGCAGACATGTGAGGAGGGGACCCCCCAAAAGCCCGGAATTATCTTTTGGAGGGTGGGCCCCTTGCAGTACAGGCTTCTCCTGCTAGGTCTGTGTTCCAGGAACCCACTGGCACCCACGTACCAGCTAGCATTGCTGTGAGAGGCTGCTTTTGGCTTCAGTAAATTTCTTGGGGAGATTCCTTTCCCTGCATTTGCTCATTTCATGATGGGTGATTTGCAAGTGCACCTGCCCACACTGCACTGAGTGTTCAGCAGTTTTTGACCCCAAGTGGCAGTGACCCTATGCCCCACCCTCCCTGTTCACCCGATCTTGCCTGAAGTGACAATTTTTTGTTTTCCCTAGATGAAAAAAGTCCTCAAAGGGAAATGTTTTGCCAGTGTGGCAGAAGTGAAACAAAAAACTGGCAGAAGCCAAAAATGCATCAAAAGGGATGAGTTCAAAAACTGCTGTGATCAGTAGAAAAAGCATCAAATGGAGAGTACTTTGGAGGTGACTTAAGTTTAAATATATAAGAATAAATACACAATTTTTAATAAATAAATTCCAGGTTTTTGGGCGTCTCCCCTTGTACAAAGAATATGTGTAAATACAAGGCTTTCCTCCATTATATCCAATAACGCTTCTTAGAAGGCACAGTGGGATTTATTTTCAAGGTATTTTCTTAGTCCAGGTCACTGACTAGTACATGTAGATTTCTATGAGGGTCTTTCACTTAGAAATGTCATCTTTAAAATACTTGAAGTAAAATTATATATATATATGTTTGGTCAAAACATTCACTAAAAAAAAATGAAACTTCTTAAAAACGAAAGGCCTCCATGTCAGATTCTGTCTTAAAAAGAACAGAATTCCTTTTCAAAGACATGGAAGAACAATATCCGCTTAAAAAGTGTCTTATGTACATATTTCTTTGTATATAAATAACTGGGTAGCCATTATAAATGGGAGATACTCTTGCAGCTGGTATGACACTTTAGTTGCCGAACACTTAATCTGACCCTACCAAAGGAGCTATTTCCCCTTGGGGAGGATGGGCAAGAGGATATTTGGCATCATGACACACACAATGTGGCCGTGAATGAAGCAGTACTAGGAGCAGCAAAAGAGCGATTCAGCAGATGAGACTCCGGCGCTAAAGAGACAGAGGTCTGCTTTAACAATCCCATAAGATTACACACAGCAAGTAATAACCATTTCTGGGAGGTCTAGGTTTTGACTCCTGCCATCGTGTCTGTCACGTAATCCAAATTTGGTAAGAATGGAGGCAGTAGTCTTGGGCTACCCAGCTCCTATCCAATACTAGGAAGTGCTGCATGGATGGAATAAGCAGTTTGAGAGATAAATGTCAGACACAAGAGTTGTACGTTTTTAGTCCTCGGATTTTTCTTCTGCAAAATAGGAATTTCTATCATGATTACAAAAGCACATCTAAATTAAAATAAACACACTCTCTTTATGCCTTCTTTACCTCACAAATGGAGTCTCTCCCTACCTCTTTATACACATCCTATGTGATGACAAAAATAGAATGGGGTCATTTCTTCTCGTTTTTGATAATTAACATTCTATATTAAAAAATATACAGAACTCCTCGATGAACACTTGGAGGTTCCACTGAGATAATCTCCTCTGGCAGGCCATCCTCCAGCAAGAGGTCCCCAGCGAGATTCTTCCTCACCTTCAGTCCAGCCAGCTCGAGAGGCAGCCTCTCACTCCAACTCTCCCCCACGCCCTGGATAAGTTTTAAGGAGGCGCCCCTTGCTTTTCCCAGGGCTCCCATAACCTCTCCTCAGACTCGGAGAGAATAGAAACGACAGCTGGCCCTCTCATCTCCAAAAAAACCTGAGCGTCTCCCACGGGCTCTTCGCCTTGGCGTTAACTTGCCCAGTCAAACTACTGAATAAATGGCTGGGCTCGGTGGCTCAGCCTGTAATCCCAGCACTTTGGGAGGCCGAGGTGAGTGGATTGCCTGAGCACGCGGGTTCAAGGCCTGCCTGGGCAACTTGGCGAGACCTCATCTCTACCATAAATCAAAAAAATCAGCCAGGCGTGGTAGTGCACGCCTGTAATTCCGGCTACTAGGAAGGCTGAGGCGGAAGGATTGCTGGAGCCCAGCAGGTCGAGGCTGCGGTGGCCGGAGCGGCGACAGAGTGAGACTCCAACTCAAAAAAAAAAGATTGAATAACTGAGACGTCAGACACTGATGAGCCTACAATTGCCAACTTTACAATTTGTTTATCTGTACAAGGTACCTGATTTATGAAGTTAAATGCCAGAGCTCTAAAAAAAGTATTCTTGCTTAATGTTTACTATAGTCTGTTAATAATTAATATAAGCCGGGCTCGGTGGCTCAGCCTGTAATCCCACACTTTGGGAGGCCAAGGCGAGTGGATTGCCTGAGTCCGCGGGTTCGAGACCTGCCTGGGCAACTTGGCGAGACCTCATCTCTACAATAAATCAAAAAATTAGCCGGGTGTGGTAGTGCGCGCCTGTAGTTCCAGCTACTTGGCAGGCTGAGTGGAAGGATCGCCGGAGCCCAGCAGGTTGAGACTGCAGGGGCCAGGAGCAGCCACTGCACTCCAGTCTGGGCGACAGAGTGAGACTCCAACTCAAAAAAAAATTAATATAATCTGTAAATGATTGGTATAGTCCATCAAAAACCGATATAATCCACTGTTAATTGGCTTGGTCTGCTAGGTTAAGTTCGTCTGTTAAGAGTTGGTTCTGCCTATTAATGCTCAGTATAGCCTGTTGGTGACTACTTTTGTCTGTTAACACGCTCTATGTCATTACCTGTTTTCTTAACGGTTTCTATAACATTTCTACTGGCGACAGACGCCCCCAGAAAAATAAAAAACTCCATTCGTATGAACCCCGACTCTGTCCGGTCTGTGCAAACAGATTCCCTCAGGTGACTGGGGGCTTGCAAAGGTGTCGGGGATTAATTCCTGCGACGTGCAAGGGCCTCACAGGGACGGTTAGGACACTTCAGTCATCAAGGACTCGGCGGGTCCAAAAAGCCTCAGGCTTGATCCGATGCTCAACAGACCTAAATGCCAGATCCCGACAACGGTGATTAGACCAAAAAAAGGTCTTCAAAAGACAGATCGCCCCAAAGCTAAAAGGTTCTCTCAGTGTTCCTGAGGGCTGCCCCATCCGGGGAGCACATATAAAGACTGGTCATCAGCCAGGTTCGGTGGCTCAGCCTGTAATCCCGCGCCTTTGGGAGGCTGAGGTGAGTGGATTACCTGAGCCTGCGGGTTCGAGACCCACCTGGGCAGCGAGACCTCATCTCCACAATAAATCAAAAATCAGCCGGGCGTGGTAGCGCATGCCTGTAATTCCGGCTACTTGGAAGGCCGAAGCGGAAGGATCACCGGAGCCCAGCAGGTCGAGGCTGTGGTGGCCGGGAGCGGCCACTGCACTCCAGTCTGGGCGACAGAGTGAGACTCCAACTCAAAAAATAAATAAATAAATAAATAATAAAGACTGGTCATCCAGCACCTCGCGGCCTCTCTGAGTGCTGTTAGCGCTCACAGAAAAAACCACGACAAAAAAAAAAAGACAGAAAAACAACTGGCAGGGTCACAGCCGCCAAGCGCTCCCTCCACAAACAGTACACTTTGACCCCAAACACCTAGTGCCGTCCCAAGTTAAAAATTGCCTGCCCAATCTATCTTGTCTCCTCTCAAACTAACTGGTCTGTTTACACTCCTGCCCATTGTGGCACAAAGGCTGTTGTACCCGCTGCCCTAGCACACACCCTGGTAAAACAATTACATTCTGTCACTCATCTAGGAGGCACCAAAATGACTAAATTGCTAAATTGTCATTATTATATCAATAACTTAAAAGGCCTGGCTACCTTGACAGCTAAAGCATGCCTTGCTTGTGCCCAAGTTAAAGCAAACCAAGGTCCTAAAATTTCTAATGATATTAGAGCCCAAAAATTAAGCCCAAGAAAAAAATTAAAAATAGACCTTACTGAGATAAAATCCCACATGCAGGGTACAAATATTTACTAGTATTTGTAAATACTTTTTTTGAATAAATAGTTTTGCCACAAAAAATAAAACTGCACTCACTGTTACAAAATTTTTATTCAATCAAATCGTTCCTAGGTTTGGTCTCCCCCTCTCGATTAGCTCTGATGACGGTCCTGCCTTTACCTCGTCCATAGTTCAGCTGGTTAATAAAGCTCTAAATATCAACTAAAAATTACATTGTATTTACTGACCACAGAGCTCTGGACAGATAAAACACATGAATCAGACGTTAAAATCAACTTTAACTAAATCAATAGTAAAGACCAATAAAAAATGAATAAATCTCCTGCCTCTGACCCTTCTTTGGCCCGGTATGCCCCATATAAAGCGAAGGTCGCTCCTTGTAAAATTGTGTTTAAAGGCCCCCCCCCAAAAGCATAACCGACCAGTCCCTGTTAAAATACCTTCAGTCCCTCCAGCAGGTCCAGGCCACTATCCACTCTGAGCTCCGTGCTGCCCTGCCGACCCTGTCCCCCACTCCTTGGCACCTGTTCCGCCCGGGACCTGGGACTGACCACAAAGTTCCCCCGAGAGGCCCCGCCTGAACGAGGCCCCTTCGAGTCATCCTCACCGTCCCGACCACACTCAGCGTGGATGGCATTCTGGCCCAGATTCATCACTCGGGGGCAGAAAAGGACTGAAAAACCGATGGTGCTCCTCCAAGCTGCCCGACTGACTAGACGACAGCCAGAGAGCCTAAAAATCCTCTCAAGGTCACCTTTCAGCACCCCCACACTTAACAGCCACTAAACCAGCCGCCCCAAAGCCCCGCTGCACTTTTTGTTCTGCTTCAGCACGGACTGACCACCTACGCCCAGCTAAACCGTGAGGTGCTTAACTGTCCCAAAGCAGACTGTTTGCCTCGGGCAATAATTCCTTAGATGTGCTGTTATCATCCTCTAACCTTCACCTTAGGCATCTTAGCTTTTAGCATAGGCTTAGCTTTTAGCATAGGCTTAACTGCTGTAACTCCCACTGAGGAGAGTTAAAAAAGTGCTCTCCGACAGTTATGCTCATTACTCTAAGGGACATAACTGGCAAAGCCTCCTGCCTCATAACCCCTGGGCTTAATTTAACCGCTTCCCTGCTATCTGCTATTTATAATCAATCTCTTATCCAAACCATGACAGAATCTATGGTTTATACAGCCCCTGACAACACCTGGTTAGCCAGTGCTTACCAGTACAGGCCTTACAAAATGTGCTTTTACTAAAAAAGTGGTCAAACAACCTATGTTACACATTTATGTTTATATGTTGCCTCAAGTATTTGCTTATACTAACCCTGACGGAACTTGGTTACTCACTCCACCTAAATTTCCACCCGCTCGTCAAAAACGAGCTGTTCCTCTGCTAATACCCGCCACAGTCGGAATAAATATAACTGAAGCAGCTGCAATTAAAACGACTGCTCTAGTTCAGAAAAAACTAGGTCAAACTAATTTCATATAACACATCAATAAAGACCTAGAGACTATTCAATCTACTACAGATCAACTCAAAGATCAGGTAGATTCTCTGGCAAAGATGGTCCTCCAAAATCATAAAGGTCTAGATTTGCTCTTCATGTCCCAAGAGAGACTTTGTTCGGCTCTCCAAAAAATTGCTGTTTCTACGCTAATAAATCCAGAGACATTAAAAGCTCCCTTCAAAAACTTCGAGACAACATACAAAAACAACAAAAAAATTTAAACAATAAAAATACATCTTAGTTCCAATCCCTATTCCACTAAAACTGATGGTTAACAGCTCTCATTACCGGCCTACCTAGACCCATAATAATTATCCTCCTCCTTTTAACAGTGAGACCCTGCCTACTAAATTAGACTGTTTCCTTTATTAAAAAAAACAAGTATCAACTGTAAAAAATTTTAAACACGCGGGTCTGTTATGAACCCTGTTCCATAATACCCGAGACAGGATTTAACTCATAAAAAACTTAAATGTTTACAATTTTCTTCAAAAAGTTTGCTGTATCTACAAGTTCACAATGTTTAAAATATGTACAGTGCTGTATTTACAATATTTACTACTAGATAAGGTTAAGACATTAAAAACAAAAGCGATACGATTTTAATTCAGAAACAGTATTTCTAACTTTTACAGTTACATTTTACAAATATCAAATTTCCTCATCATAAATGCTTAAACTGTTATAATTTCAAGATGTTCTACAATGTTTAATACAATATGTGCAGTGTTTGAAAAATTCACAATACTCAATCTAAGTTTAACTAAAATATTGAGTAATATTAACATGGAAGACAACAGGACCAAAAAGCTGATAAAACACCCAACTGGCAAACATAACATATACTTAAAAAAAAAACTTCAGACACCTGACAAAAACCCGGTAACGTGGTGTCTTTTGCCTATAGATAGTGTCTATAAAAACAGTGGCAACGTAGTTGCCCTAAAGGCCTAAAACGCCTAGACTCTGTCCACCATACAAATAAGCCATTTAGAAACAGACATACCCCTAAACTCTGTCCATGGGACAGACAATAAGAGCTGTTTAAACACAGGCACACCCTCTCCTAAAGAGGAGATGGCCCATCTAACTGGTTGCTTAAAGAGACCAGAGACCTGCTAAACCGGGCTACAATGACAATCACTGACAAAGGCCTAAAAACCCGCGAGACTGCCTGACACGGGTTCACCATCATCCCAACAGCTCCCCCCCATTAATTCAAGATGCCTAATCCCAAATTTATTTTTCAATTAAAATAACAGTCAGCCGTTTGGTCCTGACCATCTATGTTGAAATCATATGGTTTGATCCTTAACAAGCAAGTCAATGCTTTGACTTATACACAAGAAAAGGGGGGAATAAAGTATTTAAAGTGTTTTTGCTGTATTTTATAAAACGTTTAAAGTGTTTGCAGTGTATTAAATAAACCTAAGCTTGTATTTAAAACTCCATTTTGTGGTTTGTCTCCATGTTGTTAACTTGTTATTAAACTTCTATGAGGCTGATACAAGAATTTTAAATTTTGTTCATAAACAACCCTCACAGCCCTGCACCACACCCAGTGCTCTTAATGGTTCCCCCTTATCTAAGTGTACTATGTGTCAAACCCCAGAACATGTGTTTCATGTGTTTATCTCTATAGTGACTCAGTTTCCCAACTGCTTTTGCCTATAAAAACTCCCTGCAAATTTCATTTGTCGTTGAGAGTCTGGGAGGCACGAGCCCCCTCTCGACTGCCAGCTTTAATAAAAGGCTTTACTTAATGATTGGACCTTTATCTTATTTCTAGTGATTTGCGTGTAACACTTTCAGAGTCTGTCCATTGTATGAAATCTGAGGCAACTCGAACATAAATCCCCGTTGTCTCCATGTCACTATCTGGACTTGGTGCTTCCATCTCTAGTCTTCCACTTCACTAAGGCCATACTTCACCTGAAGTCCAATTTAAATCAATCCAGCTTCTCTTGATCTAATTATCTAGCAACCATCTAGTACTTAGAAAAAAAGAACTTAAAACCACACCGATTACTGCTTTGTTGATACTTTGACACAGTAATTAGACATGAATGTTGTCTAATGCTGAAGATTTACATAGAGGCATTCTCTTTTAAAATCAATCTTTGTTCCTTTTTGGAGATATGTTCTTACAACTCTTTAAAGTTATTCTTTTTGAGATAGTTGTTAATTCACATGCCACTTTAAGAAATAATACAAAGATACCCTGTGTATCCTTTTCCAGTAATTTTAGTAAGTTAAATTTGCTTATGGTTTTATCAATTATAGGTACTTTTATACATCTCATTTAATTTTTTTTTTTTTTTTTTTGGGGTTGGAGTCTCACTCTGTCGCCCAGACTGGAGTGCAGTGGCCGCTGCTAGCCACCGCAGCCTCGACCTGCAGGCTCCGGCGATCCTTCCGCCTCAGCCTTCCAAGTAGCTGGAACTACAGGTGCGTGCTACCATGCCCGGCTAATTTTTGACTTATTATAGAGATGAGGTCTCGCCAAGTGGCCCAGACGGGTCTCGAACCCACGGGCTCAGGCAATCCACTCACCTCAGCCTCCCAAAGGCGCGGGATTACAGGTTGAGCCACCGAGCCCGTAATTTTAAAAATCATCTCATTTAATTCTGAATCCTGACAGTAACCCTAGGAGGCAAATACTCTCATCAGTCCCATTTAACAGAACACGGAGCCTCAAATATTTTACTTGATTTGTATGAGGGAGGACCCCAAAAACTTCAGAATTATCTTTTGAAGTGTGGGCCCCTTATAGCACACTTAGAATTTGTTCCTCCCGATCAAACCATCAACCAAAGTTTTTATCTAGAAGTTTTGAGTTGATTTGTGTAAGAAACGTCCTAAGTTGCAGCAAACAGGTGACAGGTTCTTCTACCATGACACCACACCTGCCCACACTGCACTGAGTGTTCAGCAGTTTTTGACCAAAAACTGCATGACCCGTGTACCTCACCCTCCCTATTCACTCAATCTCGCCTCGAGTGACTTTTTTTGTTCCCCTGGATGAAAAAAGTCCACAAAGGGAAATGTTTTGCTGCCGTGGAAGAGGTGAAACAAAAATGGGAAGAAGCACTAGAAGGCATAAAAATTGGCAAGTTCGAAAACTGTTTTGAGCAGTGGAAAAGGCATTTTGATTAGTGTATTGCACCAAACGGAGGGTATGCTGAAGGTGACTAAAGTTTAAACATGTAAGAATAAATATACAATTTTTTAATAAATAAATTCTAGTTTTTTGTGGGGTCCCACCTTATATATATCACAAAGGCAAGAAGAAGCAAAGCTTAAGCACTAACTCAGGTTTTTAAGTTTTTGTTTAAAATTCAAAGCACTCTCCTTTATATCACATGAATTTATTACAACCTGAATTTTTTTAAAATTAAAAATATGCTGACAACCGTACTGAAAAAGTAAGACTTAAAAAAATTAAAACAGCCAGGTGCGGTGGCTCATGCCTGTAATCCCAGAACTTTGGGAGGTGGAGACGAGAGGACTGCCTGAGCCCATGGGTTCAAAGACCAGCCTGGGCAACTTGGCAAGACCTTGTTGCTACAACAAATAAAAAAATTAGCCAGGTGTGTGTGGCGTGTGCCTGTAGTTCCAGCTACTTGGAAGGCTGAGGCAGGAGGATCACCTGAGCCCAGCAGGTAGAGAATGCAGTGGCCATGTGTGTGTCACTGCAATCCAGCCTGGGCGACAGAGTGAGACTCTGATCCCCCCCCCCAAAGGACTAAAAATGAAAACTAAGAAAGCAGGAAAGTTTTCCTATAATCAAATTAATCAAATATCTGCTATATGAACAGGGTTGATGAATAAACAGGTTTTGTATCTTTTTAAATTAATGAGAAATCATTTATATATCTTACTCTTTGGACCACCAGCACACTGTATTAGTTTTTGTATCTGGTAAGCTTTACACTGTTTGGAACAAAGTTTCTGAGATTAATTTCCTATCAGAGGAAGAGGAAAGGTAGATTTAGAACAGGATTGATAAGTATAAAAAAACTGCAATAGGAAATAGAAGAACAAGTACCAGCCATCCTGAATTTCTGTCTTCTCAACATGTCACTTAAGTGTTGATTAGTCTATGGACTCTCAGGAGTTTTGGCAAAAGGTCCTCAAATGTGGACTTACCACTGTGACTGGATGATGTTTTTCCACAACAACCGAGCTCATGGGAGGAGAAACTCCCATCACAGCTAAACTGCTACTGACTCTGTTTTTTGAAGCAAAATCACATCTCCCTGTGATCCGGGCTGTAATTGTTCTTCCAGCTTTCTGCTGTGCAGAAGTCACAACTCTTGGCACATACTGAGAAAAACAAGAGAGAAATACCCAGGTGGCAGAAAATCCACAGCAACATTTATAATACTTTTGGGTCCATAACTTATGAAGACAATACAATCTGATAGGATTTTAGAAACTTAAGATAAAACCTTTTTATTTTGACATAACGACAGATTCATGGGACGATGCAGATTGTATTGAGGAGTCCTATGTGCTTTTCTCCCCATTTCCTGCAGAGATGACAGCTTATGTGACTGGAGAATAGCAACATCAAAACCAGGAAGGTGACATTGATGTAACGCCTGTGTTGATCTCTGCCATTTCATCACAAGTATAGATTCCTGGAACGATCACTCACTCGAGATGCAGAGTCCTCATCACCACAAAGACCCCCTTCCTACCCCCAACAGCCACACCCGCTCTCTTCCTTCCCCACAGCCATCCTTGACCCCTGGCAACCAACCATAGTCTGTGTTGTGAACTTTCTGGTCCTCAGGCATAACTGATATTGTCAGTACACATATGCTTTTGTGTTCTGCCTTTTTTCTCCTCACTTTATAATATACTTTTTTCATGAGGTAATGAAAAGGGATGCTATCATTTTTGAGGAGATGTTTTTGTACCAACAGACTATATTTCGTCTAACTTTCTCAATTCTTTTCCTATTACATATAGCACATTTTTTTCCCTAAAAAACAAATTTCTATTTTCTTTTGAGAGTTATTTTGCAGAATATATTGCAAGAAATGGGATGATCACATACAAAAGTAATGCCAGCTTTTGTAGCTTTCGTTGTTTACTGCTGGATGACACTCCAGAAGGATGTTTACATGAGGAATAATGCACAAGTGAATTCATTTTTTTCCCACTGTCGATCAATGACATACTATGTCATAATTGTTATAGTATGTCATACAATGACATTTAAGTTTGAGGAGAAATCTACTATTTGATTTAATTGATTTATGTTTCTTTATTAACATTTCATATCTGCATTCCATTTTGTCAACTACCCATGTTCTTTTAATTATTTGCCAGGAATTGAAAGGGTATTGCTATTAAAAAATTTTTAATGCCCACTGATAGATTATTAAGCTCATCGATAATTACAGATACTTATCTAACAGTCTAAACATTTTACCCATTTCATCTTTTGTTTTACTTTTTAATGCACATACATTTTAAAAATTGTAGTTAATCCTGTCATTAATTTCTGATTACTTTATTAAATCAAAATAACCGCTTTGGACATCTGAAGTAATTATATTCTTCTAACTTATTAAAACATCTGAAATTTCAGTGTCAAATTTCATTTTTTCTCTGAACAATTTTTTTAAAAAGTATTTCTTAAGCCCTCGCCTTTTCCCCATTGCTGCAGTCCTTCTGTGGTTCTTCACATGTCTTTGTCTAGCTGCAGAGTCTCAGTTCTTTTCCTATTATACATGGTACTTTTTTGGGTAAAAAATAAATTCCTCTTTTCTTTTTGTATAACAAAAAACAGGAAGAGAGTGGGCTTCAGGAGAAGTGTTCTGGGAAAAGTAAAATGATAGAATATTAGTGTTTTTGGAAGACCCCTTGGAAAAATGGCATTCAGTGGGGTTTTATAATTCCTTGGAGGGTTTGGAAAGAATTAATTGTAGCTGCAACCCAAAACCAAGCAAAACCAAAAATGCAACAATTCTAAGAACAAAAAATTGTACCAGAAAGGAAATGTAGTTATAATATACATTTAGGGCTTAGCGATATTCACATTGTCAGCATAAGCACTGATTTCATCCAAATTGGAATATCTGTATCTACATGTTTATATACATGGAAGATGGAGAAGGAAAAGAGGAGAGAGAAAGCATGGTGGTCTCAGAAGGCCAAATTCTTTCACCCATAAGAAGCCAACAGATAATGTTTGAGATTAACAAATGCAGAAATAATGGCATGAGTATGTTATTTAGGAAAAAGTAGAAAAGAGAAGAAACAGCTAATAGAGTTTAGGGAGAGGGACTATAACCCTTGGAGAAATACTTCTGGCTTTTTAAAGCACGTTAAAACATAAACTAACTTCTGGCAAGAAAATTCTTTGCCGAACATGAAAGACTGCAGTTTAACTGAGCTTGTGACCATATTCCTGTCCGATCCCACTTGAGGGGCATCCCTTAGGTGGCTGCTACTCTTACCTGAGCGTCAGGTGAAGAAATGCCTGAAAAACTAAAGAAGTCTGGACTAGAAAAAAACTAGAGTAGTAGGAAAAGTGCCCTTAGATGACAAGTTTCATTCAACCCAGCTGATGATTGCTTTACAATGGCTTTAATAAGATGAAAATGTAGGTTGAACGTGGTGGTTCATGCCTATAATCCCAGCACTTGGGGATGTCAAGGTGAGAGGATCACTTGAGCCCAGGAATCTGAGATTAACCTAGGCAACATAGGGAGACCTTGTCTCTACAAAAAAAGTCAAAATAATTAGCCAGACATGGTGGTACATGCCTGAAGTCCAAGCTAATCGGGAGGCTGAGGTGGAAGGATCGCCTGAGCCCAGGAGGTGGAGGCTGAGGTGAGCCCTGATTGTGCTACTGCACTCTAGTCTGGGTGACAGAGTAAAAATCTGATTCAAAACAAACAGATGAAAATACATACTCCAGCAAATAAGTGACTTTATTTATTTATTTTATTTTTTATTTTTTTGAGTTGGAGTCTCACTCTGTCGCCCAGACTGGAGTGCAGTGGCACGCTCCTGGCCACCGCAGCCTCAACTCGCTGGGCTCCGGCGATCCTTCCGCCTCAGCCTTCCAAGTAGCTGGAACTACAGGCGTGTGCTACCACACCTGGCTAATTTTTGATTTATTATAGAGATGAGGTCTCGCCAAGTTGCCCAGGCGGGTCTCGAACCTGCAGACTCAGGCAATCCACTCACCTCAGCCTCTCCAAGTGCAGGATTACAGGCTGAGCCACCGAGCCCGGCTAAATAGGTGACTTAAAAAAAAAATCTCTCTATACTCATTTGAATTACACAGATGTTGCCTTAAATGACTTGCAAGCTTACCAAGAGTCAGTCGCTCATTTTCAAACAATTCGTCGTCTGCATGTATAAAATTAAAAATTATATAAATTGATGACAGAGTTTTTGAAAAAGGGCATTTTATTTATTATTTAACTCAATCTATTTTTTTTTTAAGAAACAGGTTCTTGTTCTATTGCCCAGGCTGGAGTGCAGTGATGTGACCATAGCTCACCACAGTCTTGACCTCCTGAGCTCAAGTGATCCTCTTGCCTCAGCCTCCCAAGTACCCGGGACTACAGGCACATGCCACTGCGCCCACTAATTTTTAAAATTTTTTGTAGAGGTGAGGTCTTGCCATGTTGCTTAAGTCAAGTTTTGAACTCCTGGCCTCAAGCTTTCCTCTCATCTTGGCCTCGCAAAATGCTGAGATTACAGATGTGAGCCCTTGTGCCTGGCCCATATTTTAGAAAGAATTCTTAAAGATAAGTCAGAAAAAATGGCTACTATATCAGGTGATGGAAAAAAGACCTACAAGGATTCTATAATCAGCTTGCTTTGAAAGTATTGTTAGGTTCATTCTTTACAAATACTGAAATTGGAGATCACAGAAAATATATTGAGTGGCTTATATTAAAAAAATTTAAAAATTAGTGGGCGCAGTGGCATGTGCCTGTAGTCCTGGGTACTTGGGAGGCTGAGGCAAGAGGATCACTTGAGCTCAGGAGGTCAAGACTGTGGTGAGCTGTGATCACATCACTGCACTCCAGCCTGGGCAATAGAACAAGAACCTGTTTCTTAAAAAAAAAAAATAGATTGAGTTAAATAATAAATAAAATGTCCTTTTTCAAAAACTCTGTCATTAATTTAAAAGGATGATTTAATAACAATTTGCGACCCCACACCCAGTTTGGCTCCACATTAAAAAAACTACCAAACTAATTCATATTTATGTTTTAGGATAAAATAATGTATAAGGTATGCATGTATCATTAAAAAAATTACTCTCTGCTTTTGCTGACTTTTTTTGATTAAATGATCACTTAGTGGTACCAATCATGTTGGAGTTCATTCAATTTAACAGCTAACTTAAAATGAAAATCCTAGTATTTTAAGTTCTGTTAACACAAGCAACAAAATCAAAAGCAACGGAAAAAAGGGAATGACACTGACAGGGAGACAATACAGATTACTGGTTCAGAGGCAGAGGTCTAAGCCAGATGGTCTAAGCCTGAATTCCAACTCTACAGTTACAAATTGTGTTCCCAGGCAAGTTACTCACTCTTTCTAAGCCTCAATTTCCTCATTTACAAAATGGAGAAAGCAGAACCAACTGTCTGTTTATACTTTTTCACTTTCCATTCAGGTAAGAGGAAAGTTAAGAGAGAAGCTCTACTCTATAGTGAAATACCTGTGAAACCTATAATAGCCTGTAATGGCTGGTCTGACGTAAGTGACTTCATTTTGTGAGAACATCCTCCATCTCAGCTGCTGGCCTACCCAGATGCAGCCCCCCCCATGTGTGACCGATAAAACTTTCTCATAATCACAGACCTACATCCTTGTCCCCCTGGACTGTTCCCCCTAAACGTCTGAAAACTCCATAACCATAAGTTCCATGTTAATTGTATAACTGTACTTTTACTTAACCAAAGCCAGATGCACGCCAAGAAACTGTTCTTTGCTGTTCTCTGCAAAATCCCTTTTGCTTTTAGTTCCTTGTTCTCCTACCCCCTGGCTATGCAGTCCACTTGCGGTTTTTGGCTTTAAGAACTCCTTGCTTGCTCTGCTCGGGGTCGAGAGATCTTTTTGGGCATTAGCCACTCTCGACTGCCAGCTATTAAAGGACTCAAAATGCAACCCTCAGTGTGCTGGTGATGCTCCTTTCTTGCAGTTCGGTTATAACAATAGCTTTATCAAATAGCTTTAAAATTTATAGCCGGGCATGGTGACGTGCCTGTAGTTCTGGCTACGTGGAAGGCTGAGGCGGAAGGATTGCTGGAGCCCAGCAGGTCGAGGCTGTGGTGGCCAGGAGTGTGCCTGTGCACTCCAGTCTGGGGGACAGAGTGAGACTTCAACTCAAAAAAAAAAAAAAAAAAAAAAAATCAACTAAAAATATTTCCCCTCAATTTTTTTTTTAATTATTGGAGTTAGAAAAGAATAAAGTGCCTTCTATTGTTCAACTTTGTGAACTGCAATATATTTGCTTATCTAACCTTTTTTGAAAACTGTTTCCACTATGAAATTCTGATAAGATACTGAGGATATCTGTATTAAAGAAACAGTTTTACATATGAAGACATTATTTTATTAGCATGGTGATCTTCCTTTTTCCAGTTATTTGTTTGCTAATTCTCTGCACTTTCTGCACATACCTTTTAGCTACTGGAAATACCAAAAAAGACAAGAAAAAGTTCTGAATGTTCATAGGAAGCCTCTGTGATAAAAGTGAAAAAAAGATAACCAGGCCCGGATCACAAATCTCTTCCTTTCCTATTCCAGCAATGATGGTTTCACAGTATCACATTCAGTCAACTATTGAATTTGTTGCAACTTTTGTTATTATGGTTCTTTTTTTTCCCCCAAAAAGAAGGCATTTGAGGGAATCTGAGTAGTTAATTAAATAAGGAGGAAGAAAACTAGCACTATGTATAGATAGATTTATCTGTGATTCTTACTCCCGGCCCTGAAGGCTGTCCTTATGCGAATGAAACTGAATGTGTATCTGTTGTTGAAGAAGTGAACTAGTGGGTTAGGGGATGGGAGTGGGAGGGGACAGACCAGGAAGGGCTGTCTACACGACACTGTCGGTTTCAGTCGCAAAGACGTCAAAATTATCTCGGGTGATCCCATTACTCAAAAGGGGTGGTAAGTAAACTCATTCATTCAGTCGTGCCCCTGCATATTCAGTACAGTCACATTTTAAGAAGGAAATTTTGAAAAATCTAGCTCTGCTGTGTTATTTGCATATGTAAGATGAATGACAAACCAGAAGTTTAAACAAATGAGGTAATCCACATAGGATCACACTTCAAAATGTACAATCACAGAAGGTAACTAGAGCTGACCATACGTCAGAGTTGAATTTTAGTGTCTTATTTCTCAGACAAAACTCCTCCACATATTAAAATTTCTTTCCTTCCTCCCTTTTTCTTTCTTTTTTTGGTCAGGGTCTCACTCTATCACCCACGCTGGAGTGCAGTGGTACAATCATGGTTCTCTATAGCTCCAACTGCGGGACTCAAGTGATCTTCCCCACTCAGCCTCCGAGGAGCTGGGACTACAGGCGCATACCACCGCGCCCAGCTAATTTTTTGATTTTTCACAGAGATGAGGTCTCGTTATGCTGTCCAGGCTGGACTCAAATTCCTAGGCTCAAGCAATCCTCCCTTCCAAAATCTTGGGATTGCAGTCGTGAGCCACTGTGCCTGGCCCAAATTTCTCCTAACAGTCATGTGCTATATTTATTTAGACCTCTTCGGGTCAAGAGCAAACATGATAGATAACTGATCTCAACATATTTTCCCCCAAAATTACTTGCGCTCAGAAGGCAGACATTCAAGTCAGCTGAGATACTAAGGATGACCAACTGTCCGGTAACTCCATGCTTCCTTTAGCCACAGAGAGCTGTTCAGAGCAGTGGCCTGCCAGGGGAACTTTAAGACCTTAACTATTCTGCCACCTTCTTTTCTCTTCTGTAGGTAGCTAGGAGGTGGAGAGAAGAGGAAGATAAGCAAATCTGAATCCCCTCAGGAGCTTTATAAAACGATACATGCCTTTGTGCCACAGCCTCGTCAGTGGGAAGAATTCCATAGTTTCTGCTTTGTTTTGTTTAAAAAAAGCCCTTCCCAAGTGAGCCCGAGAAGCTGGGCCTGCATCCCTGCTCCATCGTCTCCTGAGAGACACAATTTGAGGGATGAGGGTTTGACGCCCCAGGAGGCTGAGGAGTCAGGGCTAGGATGTGCTGCACCTGAACTCTTAACCACATGACTAGCTTGATTAATTCCACCTCAGGCAAGTTCTCACACAAATCCTCCAACTCTATTCAGCACTCTCCTCTGGGCACTCCTCTAATAGTAGCTAAGTGACTCTAGGAAAAACTATTCCCATCTCTATTCTAATTGTAGATTAAAAATTTAAACCTGACCAAGATGGAGCCATTTCAGAGCAGTGTTCATGATATATCTGCATCCAGGAAAAGGGAAAGCTGGCAGTTGAATCTGAAGCTAAATACACATTATTCTCCTAAGCCCTTGAACATGCCCACTAGTTTCCTTCAAACTTAAAAAACAGAAAGTCTGGTCATCAACTCAATCTATTCTCAAGCTAAATCTATTCTTTCCTATATGGCTTTTGAAAAATATAAAATAAAATGTTCTTTATTTTTTGTTTTTGTTACCACTACTGTGATAGCACTTTTGGGTATAATTTTTCATTACAGTTTAATGTTAAAACCACTTTATGTATTAAATATTTTCTGTGGCTTTGCTTAAATACCACATTGATTTTTACCTTTATAGGAAAATACGAGTTCAAAATATCCAACTTACAAACAAGTTTTAAATGCTTTTAATAACATGGCACTTGTATAAGCTGTACTAACCATTTCTTCCGAGGTAGCAGTGGCTCCAGATCCTGCACCCAGAACGGAAACAGGAACGTGGCTAGAAGATGCAGAAGCAGCCCCGGCAGATGTCATAGAGGCGGCAGAGGGGACTCCGCCCGCCACAGCTGGTGGGGATGGCAGCAGTGGTGACGGAACCGGCATCGAAGGAGCCAATTGATCTAAGTGAGCAGAATGTTCTTTTCCTTGTACACCAGGACCATACTCTTCCTTCTTACCATTTGTGAAGTCTACCCCTATCAATCAGAAATTAATTCCATTAATATTCTTCCAAGTTAGAGTTACCATCATCCTCCATACAATGAAAACCCAATGGCTAAAGCACGGTCCTAAAAAAAAAAATGTAGTTATCTGTCATACAGTATATTGGATACAAGGTTCAGTCAATACAGTTTGTCAGTATTAACTGGTTAATGTCAGCATTAGCCACTGAAGACCTCAGACCACTTCCTTCAAAATGTGAAAGCAAATGAATGATTTATTCTCGCATAAAGGACAAAAATAAATTATGTACTCAGCTGGGACCCCAGTTAAGTATATCATGTATTGCCATCACAGCTATTATAACAATATGGTCACACTGAGCCTAAAGATTTAAGTCCTTTTGCATCATTTCATACAGGTCTCCTGATAAATGGCCTAAATGGCCAAGAGGTCTTTACAACTACTTTCTGATATCACCATATCCCCTTTTCCATTGATTGCTCCTATCCTAACAAAAACAATGCATTTTTGAATTGTCAGCAAACAATAATAAATCCATAAGTAAAACTAAGCTCTTCAATTCTGACACTGTAAAAGAAATGGGTTCTTGCAGATAGGTTATATGAATCATGAATCAAGAGCATACCTGCACACTTAACTGACCGCAGTTAGTTAAGTGACAACTTCCCTCAAAACTGAGCCCTAACCTTAATCTAAGGAGGGAAAGACGTCAGTGTTCCAGAAGTGAGGGCAAGAGTTTTTCCAATTTCAGGTTCCTCTCCATCCAGTATAAGAATTTGGTTAGTTTCCATTTAGGACTATATTATGTAGTACCAAACAGTGGAGTGAAGGTGGAAATTCAGTCAGTGAGATGTTCCAGAACATCGGAATAGAGGGCACCATGTTTCAACGGTTGCCTATGTCATCTCCTTCTGCGTAAGTCCTTTTCTTAGACTGTTTGTATAGAAAGTGTATAGGGTACTAGTAAGACCTTATTAACAAAGCTTAACAATGATTACAGTGCCTAGATTCTTTGAAATCCTCTGATGAGCTAGGCTCAGTGGCTCAGCCTGTCATCCCCCGCCTTGGGAGGCTGAGGTGAGTGGATTGCCTGAGCCCGCGGGTTCGAGACCCGCCTGGGCAGGCGAGACCTCATCTCTGCAATAAATAAAAAAATCAGCCGGGT
This sequence comes from Carlito syrichta, assembly GCF_000164805.1. Classification (NCBI taxonomy): domain Eukaryota; kingdom Metazoa; phylum Chordata; class Mammalia; order Primates; family Tarsiidae; genus Carlito; species Carlito syrichta. The sequence goes on along the minus strand of NW_007198503.1, from coordinate 62,762 downwards.
GTGGTAGCGCGCACCTGTAGTTCCAGCTACTTGGAAGGCTGAGGCGGAAGGATCGCCAGAGCCCAGCAGGTCGAGGCTGCGGTGGCCGGGAGCGGCCACTGGACTAGTCTGGGCGACAGAGTGAGACTCCAACTCAAACAAACAAACAAAAAAGAAATCCTCTGATGAAAGGGACTAAATTTGAAAACAACACACACACACAGTTTTAACATGTTTTGATAGCAAGTGCTTCTGAGTTCTTTCTTGAGGTGGTGGCAGACACTAGATGCAGAATCAGCACAAAGGTCAGTCTGGCTCTAGGATACTACGGAAGAAAGGCAGGTGACAGGTTCACCCTAATGTGGGCTGATTTATGTAGCTACTGTTTATCAGATAACTATATTGTGCAATAATTATTCTTGTTTAGCTGGGATACATTTTTTCAGTTGTAAAGAGTTTTTCCACTATGACTAAAATTGTTTTTGAAAATTGGCAGGCATCATTTTAAGGTCATTTTTACTGTCATGTTCTGTCTTCTAATTTATAAGATTTAAGATCTGCACAAGATGAGATGCAATGGAGATTACAGACAGCAAAGAATCGGGACAAATAAAAAAAATCAAATATTTATTTTGCTCTGGAAAGAAAGGTGCATTAGGAACCTTGCATTATTAATATCAAAAAACAATTGTTTTAATGGAAGAGGGCCAGAAAGTAATTCTCTTATGAGTATTTTAAAAACTAAAAAAATAGGTGTTATTCAAGTGTCACCAAACCTAAATATCACAAAGTAGACCCAACATTAGATCACATTGAATTTTTGCCTTTGGGAGCTCTACCAACACTACTGCAAGTGTGTTTTACTATTTCTTTTTTTTTTTGAGTTGGAGTCTCACTCCTTCACCCAGGCTGGGGTGCAGTGGCACGCATGCTCACGGCCACCCCAGCATTGACCTTTGGGCTCCAGCGATCCTTCCACCTCAGCCTTCCAAGTAGCTGGAACTACAGATGCACGAGCTACCACTCCTGGCTATTTTTTATTTTATTGTAGAGACGAGGTCTCACCAAGTTTCCCGGGCTGGTTTCGAACCCGTGGGCTCAGGCAATCCACTTGCCTTGGCCTCCCAAAGTACTGGGATTACAGGCTGAGCCACCGAGCCCGGCCTACTATATTTCTTATCATTTTCTCACTCACTGTTATGATCAACAACACACAAGGTCACCCACAACAGTTGCATTCCTAGAGCCTGCATGAGCTGCAGATGATAGCAGGCTAAAAAGTAACCAGAGTAAAACAAATGCTGTATCATTATCAGAACTTGCCTGTGGGAGAGCCAGTAGTATCTGAATTTAAATCTTAAGATAGTAAATTTATTAAGGTGAAAAACACTGTCTGAAGTTGATTCATAATCTTCTGAGTAGATTGGGAGAAAGAGGTTTCTTGTAATATTGTAATAAGAATTTGTCATTTTACTTGTGAAACCCAGTATCTCTTCCAAGCAATTAAATTCCTCAATTCAGTACATACAACTTGCTTCAGATAGAAAACAATTTGTCTAAACTCACTACCATCCACGATGTGCATGATGTAAGTAAGAAATGCTTGTTGATGCTTTAAAATGAGGGCACGACAAGCACAGAGAAGTTACTAGATGGAAATCATGTTAATGATGTTGCAAAATAAAACTGTCTCATTGATACATAAATGTGAGTCCCAGGTAGGTTTTATTATGAGGGACTGCCACAAAAATGTCCATGCCTTTGCATAAAATTTGGGAGACGGACTTGAACAAAGGCTATATTACATTGCTTGCAGGTTGGGTGCCGAAGCGCGTTGTTTCCTGGGAAAGTGCTCTGAAGTGTTCCAGTGCATCCCCATCCCCAAGGAAGCAGGCAAGGAAGCTTTATGCCAGTCGGCTCCTTTGTTCAGAGAAGAAAGCTAAGACTCAAGGAGGAAGACAGGCCCCCCTGTAAACTGGTGGCGAAGGATTCCAGCTTTGTGCTTTTCTAAGCCATGCTGACAAAATGACTATTCAAAACACTGGGATTCCAGGCAGTATGTGGATTTTTAAAAAAATAAAATTATTTCACTTGACTTCCATAGATAGGCCTATATTTATATTTCTGGCAATGAGTTTAGCAGAAGGCTCTTTTAAACTGGAAAACAAAGAATTCTTAAAATGGGAAACCATGACTAGATACCAGATATTTAATCAACCAAATAGTTCAAGAAATTTGACTACTTTGGAAAAAGCAAAAACAGAAATTTTATATTTAAGGCTTTACAATTATTAGTTAAAAGAGCCTTAAGATAATGCTGCGCATTAAAGGAACATTTATTTTAACATTTAGCTTAAATACTTAGGTAGTGACAGTTTACTTGATCAGATCTAAGATACCACCAGTAACCATAACTGAGCTAATTTTCATGGCAGATTAAAAACTGGATATGACACCATGAAATTAAAAATACCAGTACCTGGATGACAACTATTCACTGCAGCATATGTGTACTATGGACCATACCACTCTTCAATGAAATACTAACCTGTATCATTTCTGTTTTGAAATATAGTCATGGCTTCCAGGTTTAATGCACATACACCCCTCATGAAAGCCTTTTTCATGGAGTCTTCAAAGTGTTCTTTTTCATGTTGCATTCTTTGAATTTCAGCTTTGGCGTTTTCTAAAGCTCCAGATAACTAAAATAAGGAGAATTTTAAAAAAACAAAATAATTTGAGATACAAGGCAGAATATTATTATTCAAAAATTGACAAATACTGGGAGGTTATCCTCATGTGAGGTACTAAAAACAATTTGTCACTTACCTCTTCTGCTATGGGATTCAATTTATTTTAAAGGTTACCTCTTACCTCTATTATTTCCACCAACAAACCATTTTCATTCCTAACCATAGGGTCAAAGCTCAAACAAGGGGAATTTTATCCAGTTCCATTGAAGATGGTTGAAGTGTTTTCATCTTTACAAAAAGGTATGTCATTTCTTACCATAAACCTTTTATGTAGGATATCAAATAAAATACATTAGGAGCCACAGACAACCCTCACCCCTTCAGGAAGGAAAAAAAAAAAATCACTAAATGCCTGCAATACTAAAAAAATTTTTAAAAAGCAAACGCCACCTAGAGGATTTAAAGTGCAGAGTGACCTTAGGTACAACACACTTTCCCAAAGGCCAAACCTGTAGGGACTACATTTGTTTGCAGAAAATTATTTGGGTTATGAAATTTATTTTTAATCCTAAAAACACAGTGCCATAAGATGAGGCTTTTTTTCCTTTTAATATTTGACTTGACTTCAAGAGGCTACTACATTCTTCAGAATGGTTTTTATTTCAGTTTGGGCCCCAAGTGTAGTCCCACGAAAACAATGCTCGTTTTACTTTTAAAAGTCAATGGGAAAATAAATTCAATTTATATACAACTGTTCTATATCAACCTTATAAGAACACAGTTTATTTAAGTTAGCATAATGATAAACATTTTTGTTTTCTGTCTCTGTTCTGGGCTACATAAAGACTAAAAGAAGAAGTTTAACTATAAACTAATAGGGAGTCTACCCATCTTTTTTATTGTACTTAAAGAAAGTGAAAATTCAAAAAGAAGCTTACCATAGCAACTTTGGCTTCATAATCATTGGAAATCTGAACACAAACTTCCTCAGCCCTTGCCTGGCAAGCTTGCTCTACCACCTTCTTCCACTGCTTCTGTACCACGGCACGCCAGCCTCTCCAGACTTTCTTCAGTAGCTTTCTCTGGAAGTACTGGTCAGCTAGCTTGCCTTCATAAACCTAAATGAAAGTAAACACAACCTCAAAAACAGTGGACTGGTAAATATACTGTAGTAATAAAAATAACCATAACATGGTAGTCAATGTACACACATAACTATTTAATCCCGTGTGACCATATTATTCTCATCTTACATACAGGAGAACAGGCTTGGAGAGGCGAAGTAACCTATGAAGGCCACGTAAGTAGGAAGGGGAAAGCCAGATTTGCCTGACTCCAGAACCTGAGCTCTGTCTGCTACATCATACTTTATGCAACTAATCAAGTGGGGGGGGGGGGGTTAAATGAAAGCAAATGAGTAAACTGACACTTGCATCTTAGGTGTGAATTTAGCAGGACCAGGAGAACTGAGAGTTGCTGGAGGACACTATTTTATTTTACTTTTTACTTTACATTGCATTGCATTACATTTTATTTTATTTTGAGTTGGGGTCTGTCACCCAGGTTGGAGTGCAGTGGCATGATGATGGCTCACCATAGCCTCGTCCTCTTGGGCTCAGGCGATCCTTCCACCTCAGCTTCCTGAGTAGTCGGGACCATCAGCGTGCACCACTGCACCCAGTTATTTTAAAGCATTTTTTGTAGCGATGAGGTCTCGCTATATTGCCAAGGCTGGTCTTGAACTCCTAGGTTCAAGCAATTCTCCTAACTCAGCTTCCCTAAGTACTGGGATTATAGGCATGAGCCACTGTGCCCAATGTCTACACTATTTTTAAATATAGCAATAAAGTAATGCCTCTTTGTAAATAAAATATATTCAGGTATTTTAAAAGTAGAAACAATATAGGAAGAATATGATACGCTGAAGATTATAAATTCTTTCTCCACATAATCACATCTGAGGCACAACTGTTAAGTGTTCCATTACGAGGATGTGTATAATTTAGGTACAATCCTTTTTAACCTACTATAAACAGCAAATGATATATCTATCACACTGTATATCATATGTTTATAAAATCTGTTTTTCCAAACTATACCAAATCAAATTCCTTTGAAATAAGAGCAACATTAAATCATAGATTCATTTTGACTTATTAGAAAACAAATCTTTGACTTTAACAAGGAGCTGTAATAAGTGACCCTAAACCCTCTTGAGTTCAGAAGCCTACTATCTGTTGGTGATCTTCTGTTTCTACACTTACGTCCTGTCTGGATTTGACATGGCCAATTCGCCAGTGGAAGAAGTTTCTCATCAACTCTGTCTTTTCCTTTTGCTTGCCTATGGCATGGGACAAGCTAGAAATCACCTGTAAATAGCAATTAACTCAATTAGCATGATATCACAATAACAGCAATTTGTATTTTTCTCATACATAAAAAATGCTAGAGAGAATAGCATGGATCACTACTGTATCCATCCAGTTAGCCTCATTATTATAATATCTTTAAAAAGTCCACAAGAATAGACTAGATATCAACTAATAAAGGTGAACAAAAGAGGAAAGAAACTCTTTATTATGTGTATATCTTGGTAATTATCAATAAAAAAATTTATGTATAGGAAAATTAAGTAATTGACATTTAATTTGGGTAAAACTATACTTTGAAATTTCTGCTGCATATATTAAGTCTTTAATTCACTAGTCTTGAGGGCAAGGCCAGGTTTTAAATATCTTGCTAGTCCCCACTACTTTGGAAGTTCCTCAATTACTGTTTTATGGTTTTATGGATTAAGCAAACTCATAAAAGCAAATAATAGCTATATTTTGATGCACCCCTTCAGTGATATTATTAATCTTGTTCTTAAAAAAATCTGGAAGCCTTTACATCCTAAGATAAAAATCTCTCTTATAAAGAACTGAATAACTGAAATAAATTTCTAAAAAAAGAGGTTTTTTAAATTGGGCATATTTGCCAAGAGACATTTATACTTGATCTTCTTTAAAAAATTTCAAAAGAGGAAAAGGCAAACATTCTAAGATATTCATAATATTTTATTTATTAAGCTGAATGGCAGTACCTGTCTATTCACTTTACTCATTTTCATAAACTGAACATAAGTTATCTACACTTTTTGTGTGTGATACTTCAAAATAAAAAAATTAAATTTAAAACATTTAAAAACCTTAAAACAGAATTTTGAGTATAATAGAGAACATGACTGACATTAGAATCCATTGTTTCAAAAAAGCAAACTACATAAAATGTTCAAGTTTATATCCTACAGAACTAAAATATATGTACGTATTTTTTAAAAGTCATAATGTTTAATTAGTTCATTAGAACACCTGAGCTCTGCTTCTGCAGACAAGCAGCTGAGGTATCTGCCTCCAAAGTGCTTTTCTTTAAAAGCTGCCACCCGCCTATCCATACACAGGGGAAGGGGGAGGGGGTGGGAATAGGGATGGGACACAGATTTGTTGCCCATCTGCTTTGTTCCAAGCACTGTCAGGAGGCAAAAAGTTAGCAGAGACCTGAATCTTGCCCTCAAGTTTTTTTTTGTTTTGTTTTTTTGAGTTGGGGTCTCACTCTTTTGCCCAGGCTGGAGTGTGCATTTCATGGCTCACTGCTGCACCCTCAATCTCCTGGGCTCGGATGATCCTTCTGTCTCAGCCTTCCGAGTACTGGGACTACCAGCATGTGCCACCAAACCTGGTTAATTATTTGTTTTTTGTAGAAACAAAATCTCACTATGTTGCTTAGGCTGGTCTTGAACTCCTAGGCTCAAGCAATCCTCTTGTCTTGGCTTCCAAAAGTGTTGTGATTACAGGCATGAAACACCATGCCTGAGCACCCTCAAGTTCTCATGAAGCTAACATAAAGTGAAATGAAAAGTGTTAGTTCTGTGTTTGTCAATAAAATGAAGAAAGACTTCACCAATGTAGAAAGACCCATCACAGATAATCTGAGATGCTTAAGATGGGTGTGGTCATGCACAACTGTAATCTCAGCTACTGGGGAGGTTGAAGCAGGATCACTTAAGCCCAGGAGTGGGAGGCTGTGTTATGTTATGATTGTACCTATGAACAGCCACTGCTCTCCAGCCTAGGCAATGCAGCAAGACTCCGGTTCAAAAAAAAAAAAAAGAATTTGAGATGTGTAAAATGACCCTAGGAGAGTGTGTTAAAATATGGATAATTGCTAGTTCCTTGGTGTTCTCTTAAGGTCAGTTGGGAAGAAAAAGAAGAAAAAACTAGTGTACCTACATTTAGCATGCACTCTTAACTTTTTTTTAATTGACAAATCAAAGTTTTATACATTTATGAGGTACAGGGTGAGGCTTTGATATACGTATACAAAAACATATACGCTTAAAATATAAGAACAGCAAAGTCAATGGTGAAGATGAAATGACATTAAACTGACATATGTAATAGGAAGAATAAATCCTATTGCTGTAAATTTATTTTTCTATTAGTTTCTGAAGTGATTGTCCCTTTGTATGTTGTATGAGCGAAGTCACCCTCAGCTCTTGGAATTTATTATCTAGCAAGACATTTTCTGATTCTCAGTTAAAAAGTGATATAAAAAAGAAGACCTCATCTTTTCTCCCAATGGAGATTTCAAAGGTTTTCTGTAGCTCTTTCAAGTCGTCAATCTGGCTGTTCAGTTGTTTTACATGTGCTGCATGTTTTTCTTTCTCTTTTTTCATTTCCATTCGGTGCCAGTCAATAAAATTAAGTCTCCATTTACTTAGTTCGGATATGATGTTTGTCTGAAAAATAAATACAGTGACAATTAAGAAGACTGTTACTTAATATTACTTCTTCAAACTATACTGAAATTATGAAACATTAAAAAAACAGAAGGAGACTCTAACTCAAATAAAGCAAAACAAAAAAACAGAACAACAATCAACGCAAGAGTCACTAAAAGAATCAGAACACCCCAATGAAAAGTGTGTCTAGGTTCAACAGTCATGGTTCTTCATAGTTCACATTCACCATAATAGGAAAATTCATTTTTCTTGATTTAAGTAATTTTGTATGAAATCTTATTGTCATTAAAAAAATTTCAGGTCTCATTTACCATGTTCCTTTCTTTATTCAAAGACTTTAATGTAAGGTCATATGAAAAATACCAGGAAAAAAGGAGTCACAGGAGCATGGCCTGGGCTGGGCCATACCCACTGGTAAGTTATTTAGATAGGGTGACAGTGGAGACCATGGGAGCTATGACTTCTTCTCCAAACTATTTATCACAACGGTTACCTTCCAACAGACGGCTAAGTCTTTTCATCCTACTGACTGGCATAGATCAAAAATCGATTGTTACCAAAAAATTGGATAACAAGTTACAATTTAAATGGTTGCTGGTACACTACTCCAATGAACTTACACTATTCTAAGTATGAAACCTGTCCCATGAGGGGAAAATTGTAAAAACTATGCTAGAAGATTATTTCTAGAAAGTAAGGTTCCAAATAACAGAAAAATATAAACGCCACAGAACTCACATGACCATAATTTCTCCATGTATGTGAATACTCAACTTGGTTTTATAAAACTTTGTTTCAGAAAAAAATGCTATTTCCTCCAGTTTTTGAAGAAATAGCAAAAACAAACAAACAAAAAACCTTGCCATTACTGCAACATTTTGTTTTACTTAGGGGCCACTGACATCACGAAAATAAAAATAAAACTTCAGATTGATCAGCTACTCATCATGATTGCTGCAAAAGTGAATACAAAGTGAATAACATAGCTAAAGTTGGATCATCTGTTTCACAAAGGGAGAAACATTTCCATTAGTCATAACTAATGCTAAAGTCTCAATATTAGTCACACAGGGGCTGAGTCTTTCAAAACACTGACGAGATTCAATGGAACACGCAGAGCTGTGCCAGCAACTATTTAAAACCTGGCAATTCAAAGTATGGGTTCTGAACCAGTGGCGTCACATGGGAGCATCACATGGGAATATGCTGGAAATGCATATTCTTGGGTCCTGCCCAAGACTTTCTGACTACGAAGCTGCAGTTTAACAGGAGTCCCAGGTGATTCATATGTGCATTAAGGATAGGGAAGCACAGATTTAAAACACTGGACTGTCTCAGGAAACAAAAGGCTAAAGAAAGACTCTGAATTCAAAGAAAAGAAGAATAAACAGTACAATCAAGAGTAAAACTATATTAAACAATTGCAATTGAACAAAGAGATCAGCTCTCATGACACATGCTACCCTAAAAAATAGGTATTATCTCCATTTTAATGAAGAAACTAAGGTTTAAAAAGCGTTAACTGACCAAGTCAGAGTGGTTGTACATAGGCCACTGTTTCTTTAAATGTTTAACAATGGGCTGGGTCTTACACTTCTAAAATTCAATAGTATAAGCAGGAAAGATACTTTTAATTTGAACAATTGCAATACCTTAAGACCTGAACTCCAAAGATCAAGTACATTTTCCATCTTGTGAAGGTTTTCATCAGAAACAAGAAAATCATTCACAATAATTTCATGGGTCTCTGTATGACTAGAATTAGTTGCTGGTGAGGAAGAGTCAACAAAAAGATGTGAACTGAAAAAGTCCATGACTGGGTGAGAAGGTCTCCTTGGTGACAGCACCGGTGATGAGCCTAGAATAAAAGAAAAGTTGCAGCAGTCAAGCCGAATTGGAAATTACCCAAGTTGGTGAGGAATCATACCGGAAGGCTAAAAGAGGCCTGCCGCCTATGGAGGTGAGGAATATGCAGACAAATCATCTTTTAGGCGTGCCTTAATCTGGCTCTTTTCAATTTCAGTGCTGTCCACTGATTTAGGACTCACCCATTTAGGCATGAGAACTCTCCTACAATCCCAACCCCCACTCTCCCCAACAAATGGCCTCTTAGGATGCTTCAAATAAGGATGCTTCATATGTCCAGGTACAGCCCAAGCTAAAACAATCATCATCCACATCACATCTCTGCTAATCAAGTGCTTGATATTTCTGTAATAAAAATGTTATAAACATCAGCTCTCATGACACATGCTACCCTAAAAAATAGGTATTACTATCTCCATTTTACTGGAGAAACTGAGGTTTAAAAAGTGTTAAGTAACTGACCAAATCAGAGTGGTTGTATATAGGCCACTGTTGCTTTATATGTTTAACACTGGGCTGGGTCTTACCACTTCTAAAATTCAACAATATAAGTAGAAAGATACCCTCAGTTTTTCAGATTCTCTGTTGTAAGGTACCCTGTTAGCTTTCAATATGTATGTGAGAAATATATACATCTCTATGTATATAGGTACTTATATATATAATTGTTACCCCTTGCCCATTTACAGGGAAGTGGGGAGAGCCAGGACCCAAAGTGAAACTGACTGATGCCTATCTCTAAAAAGCACAAAATAGAAAAGATAATATTTTATGACACATTTGTCACACATCTCACATTTGTTATAAGCGTCCTAGTAACAAAGATGGAAGAGTTTTTCTCTTCCTTACTGAATGAATCAATCAAACAATGGCAATCAAGCCGTGTGTGGCGGCTCATGCCTGTAATCCCAGCACTTTGGAAGGATGAAAATCGTTACATTGGTACACAGTGGTGTGAAAGCTGGGATTACACATTGGTTTATAAACATATTTAAATTGGCCAAACTATCAAATAGCTCATTAAATCTTTTAAAATACTTTCCCTCTAACTTAGCAATTTTAAGAAAGGAAGCCACACACTACAATGCATTAACCTGCCTTATTTGTGTTATTTTTTGAATTTTATGATATTATTTTGAATATTACCACTTAAATTGGCAACCAACTGCATTTTAAAATCCTGCCACCAGGCACGGTGGTTCATGTCTGCAATTCCAGCACTTTGGGAAGCTGAGGTGGGAGGATTGCTTGAGCCCAGGAGTTCAAGACAAGCCTGGGCAATACAGTGAGACCTGGTCTCTACAAAATTACAAAAATTAGCTGGGGTTGATGGTGAACGCCTATAGTTCCCAGCTACTTGGGAGGTTGAGGTGGGAGGATCGCTGGAGCCCACAAGGTTGAGGACACAGGAGCTAGGATTGTATCACTGCATTTCAGCCTGGGCACCAGATGAGATCTTGCCTCAAAATACATAAATAAGCAAATAAATAAATAAATACAAACAAACAAATGAATCCCTGCCAATAAGTAACATGTTGAGATTGTTCCTCTTACTACATAGATAATATTCATTAAGCCACAAAATATTGTATGCTAATAACAACAAAGGAAAAGTCATACCATCTGTCTTTGAATGACTTGACACATTGAAATCACATCCTTTTCCAACTTCCATTGCAGTTTCTCTTACGACAGAGTTACTTCCTGTTAAAAGGAGAGCTTTTTAAAATGAACAGAACCAATCTTAAATAGAATGCCTAATCACACATACCTAGTTTTAAAAAGCAGCCGTGCCTAAGCAAGGTTTCAGGACAAGCAAATTGCAGCATGCTCGGGATGTAGGCACGGTAAGACAAAGACAAGAAGAAAGACAAAATCTGAGGCTAGAAAAGATTCATTATAACACCGATAAGCTACAACTCATGCATCAAATATGGGTAGAAGATGGTTTAGCCTACTACAGTGTTCAATTCACAGCACGAGGAGCACGGGCAGATGACACTAGAGCTTAGAAAAGGACTTGCTGTCTTATGACCCTGGAGATTTCCGGGGCCACTGCTTTTCACTAGTTGCAATCAATAAAGTGACACTGGATCCCCCAAACAAGGACTTCCTTGCCTCCACCACAGAAGCCTGAAGTCAACGGATGGCAAACAGGAAGCTTGGGAAACCTCACAAGAATGGCTGCTAGAGGCTTGTATCCACTTTGCAAACTTTGCCAAACCCTGTCCTATACCAAGCGACTATGATTTCATAGCAGAGAATGTGTGACGATAGATATACATGGTCTACTCTAGGACACTCTACTTGTGAATCGGGATGTCCAAGGGCTATCTAAATTCACTGTACATTGTATGGTTTCGTTTCAAATCCTTTTCAAATCCTTTTTTGGAAACGGCAGAGCCTAAACAAAGGACTATTCTCTTACACGGAAGAAAAGAGCAATGGTCTTAAACCCCTCGAGACTTTAAGAGCCGGAGCAAGAAGAACCCGTGTTGTGTCACGGGCAACAAAAGTCAGCAGCAGTGCTGGCAAGGGGAAAGGAAGCAGGCTGTTGGTAGTCCTCCCAAGGGCAAAGGCACGTAGGGCTAAGCTGATTTGTCTATATAAATGTATGAACAAGTATGCAGCACTTTGCCTGAGGTTGTTACATAGGAACTACATGTTGAGGTATCCAGTGTAATCAAAACACAATCAAGATCACTGTTGTAGAATGACTGTCCAAGGTTCACATCTCTTGAAGATCCGTAAAATTTGGGTAGGAAATTTTCTGTTAGAGTGTTTCAGTGTTAGAAGAAACACCTATTTTTAAGGTTCTAGTCCTAGTTCCAATGCAGTAGGCCAAAGACCAAGGAGCAATAAAAAACCCATGTCCACAGAGGGTGAGGGACACGAAGCACTAGGGATGTGACTTCCCAGAAGTCCAGGAGCCTTTTGACGCTGAGGAGGCTGTGTCAGTGCCTTCAAAGACAAGAATCCTGGGCGTTATGCCTCTTGGGTGCTAAATGTTCATGATCAGGGCTGGTTTAGGAAGGCTTTCCGTGCCTTTTGAAAGGGCACTCATTTAGAGTGAGCTGTTTGGGATGTTGTACTTTACTGAATAAGGAAGGAGGTAAAAGGTGCTTTTTCTTTCTTCCACTCATTTATTAACACACATCCTGGTTTATACTAGCTCTCAGTTCTGTTGCCAACGTGGTCCACAAATAGTTCTTCCTTGGGATGATAATCCAATAGTTCTCTATGCCCATATGTGACAATGTGACAAAGTACCAGCATGCGGTTCATAAACTGAGTGAAGGGACTTTGAAGGCTACCTATGGACCATCTGTAATTTTGGACTTGGGCATGAGTTTTCAAGATAATCCTGGCATAAAATCACTGGAACAAGTACTGAGATGCAACATACTCCACTAAGAAATATGAGATTGTGGCCAGGTGTGGTGCCTCACACCTGAAATCCTAGGACTTTGGAAGGCTGAGGCAGGAGGACTGCTTGAGCCCAGGAGTTTGAGACCAGCCTGGGCAACATAGTGAGGCCTCGCCTCTACAAAAATATCAAATAATTAGCCGGGTATGGTGGCATGTGCCTGTAGTCTCAGCTACTTGAGAGGCTGAGGAGAGAACATTGTTTGAGCCCAGGAATTTGAGGCTATGGTGAGCTGTGATTGTGCCACTGCACTCCAGCCTAGGCGACAGAATGGATCCTAAACTAAGAAAAAAAAAATGTATATGTATATACATGTATATATATGTAATTGCTATGGTATTGCTTTAATTTTATTAACTTTTTATAAAAGTAAGAGTCAAATGACACTCAAAGAAAAATCCAGCTGTCAGATAAGAGCCAAGAATAACCCATTAAAGTGTAAAAAGTTATCCCCGATGGTACTGACAAACACCCATGAGTGAGAAGAATCACTGATCCGGCGAGTCATTTTCACTATCATAAGTCAGCATCATTAATAAACTCAACAATAGCTTAAGTTAAAAGACATCTTGGAAAATACGTGTAACCTGGATTGTGAAGAACAGTATCCCCTGCCCCAGGACCTCTGGCCTCTGGCCCTACTTCTCCCTTGGGATGAGATGACAGGGCGGCACTGGGTTCAGTCACCATCGCATAGCGAAGCAGCTCTTCATACTCCTCCTAGGAGAAGCCAATAACTGACACTGTATTACAACAGTTACAACTGCATAACACATTCAACCACTGGATTTTTCTGTTTTTAATATTCTACTTACCATAATAAAGCCACATGCTTATCACAGTACAAAAAGTTTTAGCATTTATTCCAAGTTTGAGTCTTTTGAGTGCTTCTTGTGTGATTTTTACATTTCTGATTAAAAGTGAAGAGGTGATAGATTCCATGGCGACTCAACAATGAATCAAAAATTTTTGATCACTTATTCTTTTAAGCTTCAGATTAGTTTAGCTGAAGACAAGACATTCTATTAAAAAGCTACCATTTTCAGAATGTTCTTGATATTACGCAAACTCAACAAAATACAGAAGCCAACTGGATACTTAGGCTTATAAAATTGTACTGGTCTTCCATTATTCCCAATCTTAAACATACAGTTATCAAGGTAGCTGCACTGTTTTTGTTAACTAACTTTTTGAGAAGTAAATGTCACATATTTGATATTACACAATAAAGCTATACAACTATAATTCTGATTTAATCTGATTTTCATATTGGAATATTAAGTTAAATTGATGGCAAAAAGGGTGTATGTCGTATATTTGAAAACTACTAGTCTTTAGGACAACTAAATGTACAAGTGACTTGGCTTGCGTTCCAACCTTGATTTACATATTTAAAACAGACTCCTATATGCAGTAAATATTAGGCACAGCAAATGTTGATTTTTATATACTTTGAGGCTAATGACAGAAGAGAAACACAAATAGATATTCCAAAAAGAGACCCTTTAGAAAATTCAGTCACCAGAATCCCCTTCATTTTGCTATATTCAACTGTTTTTGTTAGTGATATCCTCTCATGAGAATAAATACGAATTTTAAACTTACATTTCCTGATAGCAAATAAAAGTCATTATTTCACAAGATGGTTATTACTGAGGCAGAAGGCTCTTATCAGAAGAAAAAATCATTTAGAACATCAAAATACAATATTTAATTTTTATATTGACACAACATAATTATTTAAATAGAGTTAAATTCTCTTAAATTTTAAAAATATGCTTCCTGAACCATATTCGTTTTCCAGGTATTAAAATAAAAGGAAATTCTCAGTTAGACAACTGGTTCCTATAAACCTTATTAGTTGATCAATAAAGTAATAAAATATATAAAATGTCAAGTGCATGGAGACTGCAAATGGTCCAGCAGTATTCGTTTTCTTTTTATTTCTTTTTTTTTTTTTGTCTGTTTTTGAGTCGGAGTCTCACTCGGCCGCCCAGACTGGAGTGCAGCGGCCGCTCCCGGCCACCGCAGCCTCGACCTGCGGGGCTCCGGCCATCCTGCCGCCTCAGCCTCCCGAGTAGCCGGAGCTGCAGGCGCGCGCTACCACACCCGGCTGATTTTTTGATTGATGGTAGAGATGAGGCCTCGCCAAGTGGCCCAGGCGGGTCTCGAACCCGCGGGCTCAGGCCATCCACTCACCTCAGCCCCCCAAAGGCGCGGGATGACAGGCCGAGCCACCGAGCCGGCTCTTTTTATTTCTTAAGCTAACAAGTAAAGCCCTAGGGCTTAATCCGGGTAAAAGTCCATCCAGCTACATTTCCCAGCCTCCTCTGCAGCGAGGCATGGCCAAGAGTTCCGGGCTGTGGGTTCCGAACGGAAACAGGGTGCGCAACGCCAGCTGAAGTCCCCAGGAACGCGGCTTGCCTCTCACGCCCCCTGCCGGGGCTGGCGGCGGCGCGCCGGCACGTGACAGCGCAGACGCGGCCCATGCCGCCAGCTAAGCGGAGCACCGGAGGCGGGACAGAGTCCCCTGATGGCCTCAAGGCTGTTACGAGAGCGTCGGTCAAACTCCGAGGCCCTTGCTTAGGCCCCTCCTGTTGGGTTTCCGTCAGAGTGGCCCAAATAGCACTCTGACTACTGTACTTTCCAAAGAGCCAAAGGAAACTTCTGACTTGGACTGAGCATGTTTAAAAGCCTGGCTGCTGTGGACTGAACACGTGTGTCGCTTCGAAATTCGTACGTTGCAGCCCTACCAGCCAGTATGGCTGAATTTGGAGGGGGCCTCTAAGGAAGTGGCTCAGGTGAAGTAAGGGCATCAGCGGGGCCGGGGCCCATAGGGTTGACGTCCTCCTGAGGAGCGACACCAGCAGCTTGCGCCCTCTCCGCCCACACACATACTCCACTGAGGCCAAGCCGAGGGAGGATGCAGCAAGCAGGCAGCCGTTTCCACGCAAGGAAGAGCGCCTTCTCCCCAGAAGCCGACCCTGACGGACCTCGATCTGGGACTCCCGGCCTTCACGAATGTGAGAAAATAAGCGTCCACGGTTTCAGCCCTCAAATCGACAGTACTGCGTTAGGGTGCTCCTGGCAGACTAACATGGTGCCTATCTTATACTGAAGTCCATACGTTTTTTTGGAGTTTCCTCCCTCTGCTGGCAATTACAACTCGATTTAGCCAAAGTAGCTCTGCTTAGTCGAAGTCAGCCTATTACCACCTGCAGCCTGTAGAAAAAGAGGGGGGCATGGAAGTCAGTGGCTTTAACTTGTGGCTTCTGTAGTCTGACTTCTGTGATGGATCAGAAAAAAGGGGGGAAAAAAAAAAGGATCCAAACATATTTCAAAGTTTCCACAATCACTATGATTTAAAGTGGAGATAAATATATATATATATATTTTAATTACAACCTGCTTTTATTTATTTATTAATTTTTTTTTCATTAATCAGTATTTTTTATTATGGTTTT
This sequence comes from Carlito syrichta, assembly GCF_000164805.1. NCBI lineage: Eukaryota > Metazoa > Chordata > Mammalia > Primates > Tarsiidae > Carlito > Carlito syrichta. The sequence continues at coordinate 46,553 of NW_007198503.1, read as the reverse complement.
GTGGGGTACAGTTAAGGGTTAGGTGTACAATTACGTTTCATTCAGGCACCCTGTTGATAAGAGGTGTTTTCCCATCCCCCGACAGATATTTGCTACTGTTAATCCCATCCCCTCCCCCCCATAGTTTCCCAGTACCGTCAGTCATTTTCGTACAGTATTGCATTGGATGTTCAAGGTCCATTATATGAGTGAGAACATGTGATACTCGGATCTTTGTTTCTGTGAGAGGTCACTCAGTGTTATAGACTCTAGTTCCATCCAGGTTGCAGCAAAATTCATGATTTTGTTCTTTTTTATGGCTGCATAGTAGTCCATCGTGTATATGTACCACATTTTTTTAATCCAGTCCTCTTTTGATGGGCAGCATGGTTGTTTCCAGGTTCTTGCTATTGTGAACAATGCTGCGATAAACATACGTGTGCAGGTATCTTTTTTATAGAGTGATTTGTGTTCTTCAGGGTATATTCCCAGGAGGGGGATTGCAAGGTCATATGGAAGGTCAATTAATAGTATTCAATGGTCATATATTCTAACTTATTTTAAAAACATTTTAAAAATCGGTTACTTATTTATTTATTTATAGTTGGAGTCTCACTCCGTTGGCCAGGCTGGAGTGCAGTGGCACACTCACAGCCACCCCAGCGTCAACCTGCTGGGGTCCAACGATCCTTCTGCCTCAGCCTCCTAAGTAGCTGGAAATACGGGCACGTGCCATGCCCAGCTAATTTTTGATTTATTGTAGAGCCAAGGTGTTGCCAAGTAGCCTGGATGGTTCTCGAACCTGCAGGCTCAGGCAATCCACTTGTCTTGGCCTCCCAAGGTGCTGGGATCACAGGCTGAGCCACTGAGCCCGGCCTAAAAATCAGTTATTTAAATGACTATTTTATAGTTCCATATGTGTAGATACCGGCCAAATGGGTTATTCCAAAATTAAGAATCAAAATAAATAATTTTGCCATTCTTTTTTTTTTTTTTTTTTTGAGTTGAAGTCTCACTCTGTCGCCCACACTGGAGTGCAGTGGCTGCTCCCGGCCACCACAGCCTCGACCTGCTGGGCTCTGGCGATCCTTCTGCCTCAGCCTTCCGAGTAGCCAGAATTACAGGTGCGCACTACCACGCCTGGCTGATTTTTTGTAGAGATGAGGTCTCGCCTGCCCAGGCGGGTCTCGAACCCACAGGCTCAGGCAATCCACTCACCTCAGCCTCCAAAGGCGCGGGATTACAGGCTGAGCCACTGAGCCTGGCTAGTTTTGCCTTTCTTAACTATCTTAAGATACCTGAGAATCCTAGTGTAACAACCAAAACTTGTAATTTTGTCCCCCCTCCCCACCAATAGGTGAATTGATATGGTGAGGGATAGCTGGAATATAGCTCCACCTATCCCTCGACCATTATATAGTTAGGGCAACTTGGCTGGGTTTCGTGCTCATCAGAAGAGGTTACCAGTAGAGAAGCACCACGGATGCCGCCCATCCCTCAGCATTTACGATCTCCTGGTGCATAAAGTATCGGCATAACTGAGAAAGTAACAAAAATCTCTTAAGAGGAATATTGACCTATGAGGCCCTTTTGTAGTAAATGTTTGGATTTACATATTTACCACACATGTAAAAATGTATGTCTATTTTGTTATTTTCAGATTGCCTTTGAATTTTGAAATGTTTCCTGTAGTGCAACACAAAATAACAACACTGTATCCGTAGGGAAAATGGGCAGGCTTTTGACTGTAGCCCAAGAACTAGTAGGGTCACAAGTGGAGGCTTACAAACAGACTCTCAGGCTGACATTAGAAGAAGGAAAATCACTTCTGGTAGGTCTCGAAGGTTTTCCCCCCGTCTTTCTTAAAATTACACTCTAGAGATTTACTCTTTTGATTTGAAGCTTTGTCTCTGGACAAAATGACAATTTAAGACTTACAAGATATTTACATTTTAGTATAAATGAGTTAACCAATTCTTTCTTGGGATTTGGATAAGGCAGAGATGAACGGTGCAGGAAAGTACTGTCACCAAAAAGACAGCACTACGTGGAAGAGGTGTCATCAACAGGGAAGGCTAGAGTGAAACTTTTATGTCACAATTCCAGACTACTTTAGTATTCAGATGTTTTTCCAGTAACTTTATGATGTCAAAATTCATAATTTCAATTAAAGGAACACATCTGTTTCATAAACTATTTTCCTAGAGCTTTTCTCCTACTACACAGTGTCAATAATTTACTCTTCTTAGGCATAAACACAATGTCCAGCTTTCCCCTCTTAAGTGACATAACTATAAAACTTAAGATATACCATGCTATTATTCTCTCACTTAAAATCTGAATCCATATTTCTGATAAAACATTTAGAAAGAAGAGAAATTTAAAACATTTCATGTGAACATCATACCACTGATCCATTTTATCTGTTAGTATCCAGGTCCTGGACACCAGATTGTTCTGAATGTTGTAGCAACAGAGACCAAACCTCAGCAAGCAGAATACAAGGGAATGTTGAGTTCTAGAACTCTGAATAGTTTACTATTATACTAATTTGCATTAAGAGTGAAAGTAGCATTCATGAGAGGTAGCTTTTCCTCTCACTGTTGTTTGAAGCCTTTGTATAAAGAGTGCTTGAAGAATTCATGACTATTTTTTGAAAGGTTAAAACAAAGTGAAGTACTTCCCAAAATCTGTAAAATAATTTCCAAAGTTTGACATTATTGTAAGTTGAAAAACTTCCTTGTAAATGGAATAAATGAAAAACATATTTCTATTTTTCCCTTATTTTATCACTTGGTTACAATTAAAAAGTCATCACAAATTTAGACATTTCTTCCTACCTGAAGATCTGAAGAGACAGAACTGCCTTGATTGGATTCATTTTGCACAACTGGACGTGAATATTTCTCATCTGATGACATTCTGCACAGATACTGTAAAACAGTAGAGGCTAACTTTAGTTTTTTCCCCGATATTTAAGCTAAGATAAATGCTTTCTAGATATATATAAGTGCAAGAGCATCCTAACCTGCAAACAATTTTTATGTGATATGCTAAAATCATTTATTCAACATATTGAGTACCTAGAAGAAAAAAATCACTGGGCAAGAAAAAACAGTTAAAGATCCAATCCTAACGGTAGTGAGTTTTTAATGTAGTCAAGGAGATGAGACACACATGAAGGTTAAAGAAAAATGGAGGCTCTTCAGGAAAATCCCCAGTGGGGCCCTGTTGAGGAAAACGGATTGTGTTCACTGTTCTTGAGCAACGTGTGACAACCTGGTGCTGTGCACTTTCTTGTAAGATAGTGAATCAACAGAGAACGAACAATCTGTGTAAATTTACTTCTTGAGAAATTTACTTCTGGGGAATATTGTTTTAAGAAAAGCAAGCTTACACAGAACAACAAATTCAAATACATGCACAGAAAACTTGTTCAAAGTCCTAACCAAAAAAAAAAAAAAAAAGTCTCTTTAGTAACAAGTAACCAACTTATTCAAAAATCAAATAGTGACTACTCAAACAATCTGAACACCAGTTAAGTGTAAGGCATTGGCGAGGAATGTTAAAATGACGATGTCCTTGTTCTCAAGGATTCTGCCATCTGAGAGAACCAGACGTGTGTGTGTGTGTGTGTGTGTGTGTGTGTGTGTGTGTGTGTGTGTAATATAAATCTATATATCTATAAGATCGACTGATGCCTAAAATGCTGATATGGGTACAAAGTAGAGAGGCGGGAGTAGCTATTTTTCATGGGACAGGATAGTACAGATAAGTGGGAAAGGAGGCAGCGAAGGGTTTTCGAGAGGATGACCCCGTGCTGGGACTTGGGCGGGTCTCATCCTGGAAGATGAGTAACAGGCAGGAGGACACTCTAGGCAGCAGAGCGTCATCAGCACAGCTACAGAGGCATGGCCTGTATCAAAGCTTTGCGCCAGCCTTGTCAAATCCCTTGCTGTTCCTGGCGTGCATTGAGGTATGCTCTTTGGAAAATACGCTGCTTTCCATTATGCCAGCAAGGTATGACAACTGGGAACCCTACAACAGTAGCATTTTCCTGTTTCTAGGCTCAGAAACAAAGGAGAAGAATGAAGCTTGCTATAAAAAATGGCAGATGCGCCAGGCTCGGTGGCTCAGCCTGTAATCCCAGCACTTTGGGAGGCCAAGTTGAGTGAATTGCCTGAGCCCACAGGTGCGAGACCCGCCTGGGCAACTTGGTGAGACCTCATCTCCACAATAAATCAAAAATTAGCTGGGCGTGGTAGCGCGCCTGTAGTTCCAGCTACTTGGAAGGCTGAGGCAGAAGAATTGCCGGAGCCCAGCAGGTCGAGGCTGCGGTGGCCGGGAGTGGCTACTGCATTCCAGTCTGGGTGACAGAGTGAGACTCCAACTCAAAAAAAAAAAAATGGCAGATATACATCAGTTCACTACATTTCACTACATTCTCTAGCCCAAGGTATCAGAAACCACAAGATCAAAACATTTGTGTGCTTCTCTGTTGCCAGGGATACACAATAATGTCTTAGTAATTGTGTGGTTGATAGGGAAAGAGGGATCTGGGAATTCACTTATGCCAGGAACAGCAAGTGGTTTGATAAGGCTGAAGCAAAGGGAGCAAAGCAAGGCTTGGCTAAGGGTGAAACAAAAAGTAAGGAGCAGTCAGATCATGGAAGATCATGATTTGTTATATTAAAAAGCTGGGTCTTCATACAAATTATTAAAATGCTTTTTAAAAGTTACATGATCAGAAAAATCACTATGGCAGCTTTGAGATGGTGGCAGGATTGGAATATTGAAGAAGCAGAGATCAGCTGAGAGCTGACTGCAGTGGTCCAAAAGAGAAATGCTCCTTCCGAGAGTAACCAAGGAGATAAATGAGGACCCAAGTCCAGGAGGCAGCAGTGAGGAAGGGAAGGAGGTCATGAGTGAGGCAGTTGCGTTACGGCAACGGAAATGAGATCAAGGTCAAGGTCAAGGTGTTAAAAGGAGAAACTGTTGCCAGCTTCCAGATTGCGGGTTTGGGTAACTAGATGGACAGTACTACTCACTAAGGTAAGGAAGGAAGGTGAGCAGGTTGGGACAAAGGACAAGGAGTTCATTAGATGTGCTGGGTGTGAGGTTGCTGCCAGGCACTGAGGTTAAAGCTGCATGCGGGCCGTCGACGGCCACACTAGCTATGCAGAGTGCAACTCCAAGGACTGCCATTCACAATGGCTCCCATGTGGGAGCCCTGCACTGGGGCTACAGGCTGGAGATCCAGTCTGAGGAATCATTAGCATCATGGGAACTGCTGAAAAAAGGAATGGATGAGATCACTGACCAAACAGTGTATGGGAAAGAGTTCTTATCCTGAGGTCTGTACATCCAAATTGTAGGCGATTATTTTAATGCCTATGTGTATTTTTCTAGAAAGAGGATCTTTAGCTTCCATAAAGATTCTTAGAGGGGACCGTAACCTAGAAAAGTTAAGGACTACTACTGTGAATGAGAAGAGGGGCAAAGCCAGAATCACTAGCATTTAAAGGCGAAGAAAAGAAGAAGAGTCAGCAAGAATATTGGAAAGGAAGTCAGAATTATGGCAGCAGCATTACAAAAACTTTGAGAAGAGAGTAGGCAGAGTCAGATGCCAAAGAAAAATGAATTTGGCAATTAGGAAATCTGCTTGAACAATTTCAGGGGAAAGTAAAACAGGTCTGAATCACAGTGGGCTGAGAGAGAAAGAAAATTGAGGCAGAAAAGGTGCTACGGGGAAATATGCAATATTGGAATGGAAACATAGATTGGAACTAGAGTGTGGCAAGGAAATTTCCACTTTATTCAATGAGTATCACTGTGTATACACAGGCTAAGTAATCTAAACTCAGGGTGACTGTCTTAAGGTAAGCCAATTAGAGAGGATAAAGTAAGCATATATATCTGCAGCGAGGAATAGTTGCTTCACTGACTTCAAATCCACTACTGTGGTAACCTGGTTCATCTATATTTTCATTCACTTCTTCCTTTAGGATTTCTTGTAGGCCAGGTAGAAAATAAGAGTAGGAAGTGTGTTACCAAAACAAAAACAAAAAAGCAACAGAACACTGGTTATCTAAAAAACAAATGAGCTGATAAGTATGGTCAGACCTCAAAAATTGCTTAATAGAGACAGCACCGTAGACACAAAACAATGACTGCACATTTGAAAAAAATGCTGTTTTCCATTATGCCAAACAAGGTATGACAGTTTACCTGAAACTCTACAACAGTAGCATTTTCTTGTTTCTAGGTTCAGAAACAAAGGAGAAGAATGAAGGTGGCTTTAATGGATGGCAGATATATATCAGTTCACTACATTTTCACTATTCTCTAGCCCAAGGTATCAGAAACCACAAGATCAAAACGTTTGCATGCTTCTCTGCTGCCAGGGATACACAACGTCTTGGCAATCACCTAGCTGGCAGGGAAAGAGGGATCTGGGAACTCAAATGTAGCCTCCAGAAGGCAGAGTGAATTAACGTGCAAACTGGTCGCCGGGAGACTCGCCCCGTGCCTTCCCAGGCCCAAGCGGCATGCAGGGACCCGAGGCACAAGGAAAAAGCAGTTGCTAGTAAGAAAAGGCTCCAAGTGCCCTTCCACCACCTTCCTACCCGAGCCCTGTTTTCGTAAAAATCTTACTTAAAAGCAATAAAGCTTTACACACGGTTGTGTCCTGCGTTTTAAGCGACCAGACCCTATGGTGACAGCGACCGCGCAGCAGCCCTGAGCGACTGTCCCGCCCGCGACTCCCGGTCACCTCGGGGGGAATGGCTCTGCCGCCCCGCACCACAGTCCCGTCGCCCCACGCCCGCCCGGGGTGAGGGCACTCCAGCCCCGCTCCACCACTCCGCCGGGGCCGGGCCCG
>NW_007198503.1:2108-39512 GCF_000164805.1 Carlito syrichta | reverse complement strand
CCTGCGCGGGCTCGGTTCACCTCTGCGGCTGCGGCCTACCCAGCGGCTCGGGGGCGCAGACGGCTGGAGACCGCGGGCTAGCCGGAAGTCGGCCGAGGCGGTGCGCCACGCGGCGAGCAAGGCCCGAGTCCGCGTGCTTTAGTTGCATGCGAAGCCTCTGCGTCCACCGGTCCCCTCGACAGAATCACTTGGAGAGAGGCGGTCAACGTGTTGCAACCCCAGTGAGAGGGCTGAAATCCTGTTCGCGAGCAGTAATAAAAATAAGTAGAAGACGACCCTTGCAAAGCTTGTGGATTCAGCAAAAAGGAGAAATAGCCCCGAAAAGAAGGATCCGATTCTGCCTTCTTGAATCCTGATGAGAAAGAAAAGAAAAATGGGGATAGGGTGGGAGTGGGGGGACACTTGTTTGCTCAGAGGAGGTCGGGCGAAAATGCGTTGGCCTTAGCGAAGGCGGGGGGAGGTGGTGGGAGAATGGGTGGAGGCTGGCGAGGTGAGCGGGAAACACGTTTCCTGCCGAGGGGTGGATCCGGTGGCCGCCCTGCCCCTGCCCCTTCCGAGCGTTGTACCTGCCGGTCTCACAGAAGCTACGTGGGAGTGTCCTCATCCACAGCCTGCACATGTCTCTTACTGGGCCTCCCAGTTCAGAATCTGCAGGAGGAGCGGTCAAAGGAGATTGGGGATCCTGGATCCTAGGCTCCATCGTGTTGCTGACTACCTGGGGTCTCTCTGAGGTCGGATTCATGGCGACAGTCATCTCCATTGGCAAGACCTTCCAGTGACTTATCTTAGAGGAGCAAGTCTGGCAGTAAGAAATGGAAAACTCCATTTAGGTGGCCCCGACTTCAGTTGTGACGTAATTCTCCTGACACCTGGCTTCTTTCTACCTCTTCCCCCAGGGAACAGCCTCTGGCCAGGCCCGGTCTCTGAAGGCTATCTGTATTCTCCATAATGAGTCATAGGATGCAGGTGATCCAGCAGAACTGCGAACAATGAGCAGCCGTACTCACTGTAATTGTAAACACCGTATAGCAATCTGAATAATTAGCTTGCTAGATTATAAAACTTGCTTGCTGTACTGTCCCAAGGCATGGATTCTTTCTTCACCAACGTCCTCCATCGACGCCTATGGATAGAGCCGAGTGATGGTCCCTTTCAGAATTACCTTCTGAGTGTGGGCTATACTTACCCCATGCCTCCTACTCCACTCTCCACCCCATGCAAGCTTTCCCTCACCCAACAGTGCTTGGGTTTCCTGGTTACCCTAGCATGCATCAAAATCACCTGAATGGAGCTTGCCACTGCACTACAGTCTGGGCAACAGAGTGAGACTCAACAAAAAAAAAAAAAAAATCACCTGAATGGCTTACTAAAACACGGGTTTCTGGGCTCCACTCTCAGAGTTTCTGATTAAGGAGGTTTGGGGTGGGGCCCAAGAATTCACACTTCAAGCAAGTTTCCAGGTGATCCTGATGCTGCTGGTCATGGGGTTACACTCTTCCCTAGGTCACTCAGGGTCCTAGCTCCTAGCTCTAGCAATAGCCTCTGTGGCTCTAAGCTCCAGCCTTGCTCACTTATCCTGTCACAATCAGACATCTCTATAGCTCTGCTCTGAATACTCCAAGCTTCCTAGCTGGTCGCCTGGAGGTTGCAGTCAGCTTCCTACCTAAGTCTCAAAGATAGTTTTTCAGACTCCAGACTGTGGAGTCCTGTTCTGACAGCGGGACACGTTGGAAATCTCGGATTCTAGACATTGGAGTCTCGTTCTCCCTTCACCAGAGTTCCCTTGTTCTTTTCAGTAGCTGGCAACATATCCACCCCCAGTAAATACACCTTGCTAAATACACCTCCTCTTCTAAGTAGAACTGTGTCCCAATCCATCCTGTTCATCATGGGTGTGTGATACTAAAAGCTAATTTGTGTTGTGTCTTTTCCCTTTAATGGATTGTCTAGTCTATTGTTGTGTTGCTATAACAGAATACCATGGTGTGGGAACTTTATCAAGAAAAGGGATTTATTGCCTCCATTTCCAAGGGCTGTGAAGTTCAAAGTCGAGGCCTGCGTTTAGTGAGGGGTTTCTTGCTGCGTCATCCCATGCCACAGGGCAGAAGAGCAAGAGAGTGCGAGAGACCAAGAGGTTGACAGATTCACTGGTAGAGCAAACTCACTCTTGTGATAACTAACACACTTCTGGGATACAAAATTAATCCATTACCTAATGACCTCTTATTAGGTCCCACCTCCAAACACTGCTGCCCTGGGATTAAGTTTCCAACCCATGAAATTTTGGGGATATATACAGACCATAATCTGCATAGCGTTTAGCAGATTTCCATTGCCTTACTCAAAGCTGCTGTCATTGGCCAGACGTGGTGGCTCTTGCCTGTAATTCCAGCATTTTGGGAGACCGAGGCAGGCAGATCACTTGAGGCCAGGAGTTTGAGGCCAGCCTGGGTAACATAGTAAGACCCCAACTCCATTTCAGAAATTAAAAGAAAAAAAGCTGCCATAGTTGCAAGTGGGTAGTGGCTTCCAGGACCCAGTCCTCAGATTTGGCTCACACATTTATAAGCTCAGATGCTTCCCATGTTCTATCCCATCACTCAGACATTGATCTCTCTTCCAGGGAAATGGTTTTGCAGAGTTGCAGTTTCAACCTGATAGCAGCTTTGGAGTAAAGCCAAGGTCTCAGTAATACTTCTTTTGTTTGGGCTCTACCAATCTGACAACAAAGCCTTTGTTCTCTAGAGGAACAGCACCTCATTATATTCATTATAAGGAATTAGCTTATTCAATTATGGAGGCTGCAAAGTCTCAAATCTGCCATCTGCAAGCTAGAGACCCAAGAGAACTAGTGATGTATTTCCAGTCCAAGTGCAGGAAAAAGACCAATGTTTCCACTCTTGCCTGTTCTGGTCAGGCAGCAAGAAAGAATTTTCCCTTCTGTTCTATTCAGGCCTCCAATGAATTGAATGAGGCCCACCTGCACTGGGAAGGGTCATCTGCTTTACCAAGTCTACTGACTCAATTGTTAATCTCATCCAGAAAAACTCTCACAGAACCACCCAGAATAATGCTTAACACGATGTCTGGGTATCCCATGACCCAGACAAGTTGACACATAAAATTAATTGCCACAGGCTTACTCTTAACTAATTTCTAGGAATCATCATAACCAATTTCTATGAATCATCAAACAGTCACAAGGAGAATCTCAGGTACTATGAGGAGCCTGGCATTTTTTGTTAGTTTCTCATTCAGGGTCTCCCATATGTGCTGCTGAGACCTCAGATACAAAAACTGCTGGTGCCTGTTTAAGTTGCCACAACCTCCCACTCCCACCAGTGTTGCCTCTGGTCTCTCATGTACCTACCAAGGAAGCACTGATGGCAGCCTGATAGGCCAGTGGTGACATTGCCCCAAGTCAAAGATCTAATTCTCTTCTGAATGTATTGGCTCCTGTTGTAAATAAGGTTGCTAACGTTCTGCCCTGTTGATCCAGGCACTGGGGTGGCACTGATGCTATACAGACTTCATGGCACCAACAGCTTCTCCACAAAAGTGGGAAGGATCTTCTTATGTCTTATATTTTTATATTGTACATTTTATTTCTTATATTTTTGCCTGAGTTCCAAAGTAGTGCTTCCTGGTGTTGCCAGTGAGCAGAGAGAATTTAGTGAAGAAGTTTTGTGGTAGAGACAACTAGTTGTCTACTAAAATTTCATTATGAAGAACTAATACCAAGAAGTAGCTACTCAAGCATTTTAAAAAATTTCCAAGCTCCTTCACCTCACTTTTTCATTTAGTGGGGTCATAGGACTAGCTGAATCCCATGTATACAGAGCTGATGTGTCTCATTTCTGGATCAGGAAATTTAAGAAATGGGATGTGCTGCCTTTAAATTATCTCTCTCCCCTTCTGCCAGTCCTAAGACCTCAGGGAATGTCAAAACGCAGGGCCGATGGAGCCAGGACATGCACCTCGGACTGTTCTGTGAGCAAGAAATAACTTAAAAATGACTAAAATGATAAATTGTACGTGATATGTGTTTTTTTTTTTTTGAGTTGGAATCTCACTCTGTCACCCAGACTGGAGTGCAGTGGCCGCTCCCGGCCACCTCAGCCTCTACCTGCTGGGCTCCGGCGATCCTTCCACCTCAGCCTTCCAAGTAGCCAGAATTACAGGCGCGTACTACCACGCCCGGCTGATTTTTTGATTTATTGTAGACACGAGGTCTCGCTGCCCAGGCGGGTCTCGAACCCGTGGGCTCAGTCAATCCACTCACCTCAGCCTCCCAAAGGCGCGGGATTACAGGCTGAGCCACCGAGCCTGGCTATGATATGTGTTTTGACACAGCATTAAAATGTACATTTCTACTGTGGTAAGTTACTGACATTTTGAGGTTTATTTGTTACAGCAGCTTACATTACCCTTATCAATCTCAGCTCCCTAAATTTATTCTCACTTAGGACTTTATTTCCCAGAACCTTGGCACAGGCACACACAGAGTGCTCAAAATTTCTCTTCACTTTTCATCTGGGCCCTTTGTCCCAGACAAGTCTTTCTGTGCTGGGACTGCCTTAAAGACTTTCCTAGGAATGAACTTTTGTTATTACAGCATACTGGCTAAGCCCACAGACCCCAGAGACAGGTTTCCTGGTTTTGTCCCCCAGCTTCATCTCTTACTAACTGTGTGACCTTGGACAAGTTACTTAACCTCTGCATGTCTCAGTTGTCTTACGTGTAAAGTGGGGTACTAACATTTCGTTCCTTACAAAAGGTTCTTGTGAGAATTTCCTGAGTCAGGTATAGAGTGCTTGTACCTGGCTAGAGCGCATGTTACTGCTCCAGGAGTTTTAGCTCTGTTACTGTTGATGATGCGCCTCATGGCCCCTCCAGTCATACCACAGGTGTGTGGATCTTGGGTGAACAATTTAAGTTGCGCTTCTTCCTACAAAAGAGTAAAGCACTGTAGGAATAACAGGTGTAATTTCCACTCAGAAAAAAAGGACAGATTTTTGTGCTCAACCCAAATACCCTATACACTTAAAAATGCCTAATATAATAAATTGTATGTGATATGTGTTTTGCTACAATATTAAAATGTACATTTCTACTGTGGTAAGTACTTGGGTACTTGCTATGCATCAAGCAGTGTGCTAGGCCATTTCACATATATTTTGTTTCTAATCGCTATAATATTCTGCATAGCTAAACCACAGAACCAGAAGAATATATGATAAAAATTTGGTTCGGAAATATATGAATTGTGATAAAAAATTAACTCTTATTATATATATTAAATGTGCAATACTATTAGCTCTTGTTTTATACATATATAAACTATATACATTACAATTTGTACCTTTTCCCCAAGGTATAAGGATTATTTTACAGAGTGTTTTTGCCCTTTAGAATTTTTATGATTAAGGAAAAAAATTGGTGAGGCCAAGGAGGGAATATTATCTGAGGCCAAAAGCTTGAGATCTACTTGGTCTCGAGAACCCATCTCTATAATAAAAAAATTAGCTGGGTGTGGTGGTGGTATACTTGTAGTCCCAGCTACTCAGGAGGCTAAGGTGGCAGGACTGTTTTAACCAAAGAGATCAAGGCTACAAGGCTATTCTACTCCAGCCTGGTGACAGAATGAGACTCTGTATCAAAAAAAAAAAAAAAAAATCTAGCCAAGTCCCCTCAGATTTCTTTTATAAGGACACTAATCTTTTCATGAGGGCTCCATCCTCATGATCTAATCATGTCCCCAAAGCTCCACCTCCTGACACCATCACTTTATGGGTTAGGATTTAAAAATGTGTATTTTAGGGGGCCACAAACATTCAGACCTCAGCAGGATGTATTTAAGGACTATTCTAATGAAGACTCTAAAATTGTGGTTTATTTCTATGACATCAAACATTTACAATGGGTATGTAAATTCCCTGAATTCTAAGAAAAACATGCCAAGAACATGTTCTACAAAATCAACATTTAAATTTAAGAGTACAAAATGCCATGATAGCTATGTCTAGACTATAATTCAAATCATTGAAATTACCATTGGAGGTGTTGACAGAAAAATTTATAGTATAAAAGCATTCATTTTACCATGAGAATAAAAGAGAAGATGAAGTTGATTTGCTGAATTTCTAAGAATCAACAATCAGCAATATTTGAGCATCTTTAAAACAAGCTTTGAAAGTGACCAGTTATTAATTCATTTATGTCCTGCAAATATATAATGCATGCTAATATGAATTATATGACAATGGTAGTATGAATATGTAATATAAATTATTTAAAATTCTACATAATCCTATACGGATAAAATTGTGGAAAATCTATTTGGGTGGATTTTTTTGTCCTTTGTGTTTTTGAGGCAAAAAAGGTTTGAAGAAAACTTAATGGCATAGTTGCTATCAAATCCCATCATTTAGGAATTACTTTTAAAAGTAAGCAAAATTTGTTAGTTTTGCTAATTAAATATCTTTCACCTTTCTAATAATAAAATCCTAATCACAAGTGACGGTGAAAACTGTACATTTTCACTTGTATACTTTGCTGATAATAAAATAAGACTTTTTTTAAACTAGAGGTTTTAATATAGTGGTAGTAATAGTATGTATTTTCTTCTCCTCCTCCTCAATTCCCTTATCCTTGCTAATAAAATTCCAAATTTCCTTCAAGGACTATCCCCAATGTTACTTCCCCTAAAAGGTCTATTTTGTTTGTTTGTTTTTATATTTCTTGTGACATTTCCCCCCCATGCATGTTGTATATTTAGCTTATAGTATATTATGCCTTTAATTACTAGATCCTCTAGGGCAGGTATTGTCCTTCCTGATTCTTATGTCACCTGTGGCATGAAGACTCTAAACACATTTGCTGAATTAAATATGTTGAATACTTTGGTTTACCCCTTCTCTATACAATTACTTTTGGTTGCTGTTGATCCAAAGCCCTCCCCTCATTTCATGAAGGCCTGCAAATTCCTCTAGAACAAAGGTCAGCCTGTGATGTGACTTAGCGATGCAAGGTTGATGTGTTGTCCCTGACTTGGAAGCTTCCATAGGGTAGAAAAGAAGTTTGTTGCAGCCACACCAAGTGGCAGTGTGAACCACTCCTGCACGGCTACCAAGTCTGGCATATAAGCAAAAACAATGCAGTGATTCTATTTAAAAAAAAAGAAAATAAAAGAAAGATAATTTAATACAAAAGGGACGAATGAAGCCAATTTTCTGTATTTTAGTCAGAGATTCAAAGACTCACATGATTTGTTCAACTGTTGCTGATAGGGAAATGTAAAGAAGTTTTATTATTTGGACTGTCAACAGGTACACAGAGACAAATGAATACGGATCTTGGCAGACGAGTTAATTTTGGCATGTATATAAAGGAATAGAAGTGATCATATTCAAAGTTAATATTATTATACTATTTTGTAAATAAGAAAAAATCTGTAAGAGGCATAATATTCCTCAAAAGTTAATGGTCAGATTATTCTACTGATTTTAAAAAAATCAAGAGATTAATTTGATTTTTAAGACACATGTAACTTTGGAGTTATAAAATGGTTGAATTTTGGTGCAGTTTAGATGATTTGTGCAAAATGTTTTTATGTGTATAAATACCCTTATTGTTTTGTTGGGAACATGGAGAAATCAGAGACATTCGCATTACTGTGCTATCAGGAACATATTCCTCCATGAAGTGGCATACTCTGCAGTACTTGTTAGGGATCATCATCACCCTCACCCTTCAGTGGGTCTTCTGAGTATTTGCTAAAGTTGTAAGGCGGAGGAAGCGCTAACAGAGAAATTTCTCCTTCAGGGCTTATTGTGCTCAGTGCCCTTTGAATACTCTTCTAATGTTTGGAAAATTTCCTGTCTTATAAGTACCACTTCCTCAGGTTGCAGTAGAAAACGTGCTTTCCCAGTTTCCCTTGAGGTCAGAGGTATGGGTCCTGAGTTCCACCAATATGCTGCACTTACGTGTGACTTGAACTCAGAAGAGAACAATGGGAGAAAGGAGCCATGCAGAATTTGTCACCTGACAAGCATGGCAATAGAGTTAGGCTTTTTAGGAGCATTGCGGCCTGGAGTTTCTGAATCTGGTCCTGGGAGGTCCCATGTGAGCTGAGCAGCTATAGTGACTCCTGAGCAGCTATAGTGGCTCCAGCAGAGTAATTGAACATTGCTCCTGACTGCTCAGCATCTAGGCTTGGTTTTTAAGTCCTCTTAGAGTTTCTGTAAGTTCTTTACTAGCCTTTGATTCTTTTTTCACTTGAACAAAACCAGGTAGATTTTGTTGTTTGTCCCTTAAATCCCTGACTGAAACACACATAAGAGGACATATACTTTTTTTCTAGACACAAATTTTGGGGATAACTGGTGTAATTTTTGTTGTGTTATAAACCTAGTGAAATTTCATATGAAAATAAAAAAAAGGAAGAAAGAATACAATATAATAACTGTAATCTAGAATTGATTAAAGATTCAGTAAATGAGATGAGCCAACTACAACTGAGTAAAGGTAAAGTTATTTCTATATTTATATCTATAAGCAGCATGCTTTCTAAAAATAAAGGACAAATAATTTTGATGTTTAAAACTAGACCCATACTTAAAAACACCTAAATTTGATATCAAAGACTAACTTAGCAAAGGATCACTTTAATAAAAGCAGAATAGAAGACTTGTTTTTGTCTGTCTAGTACCCTACTTCCCTTCTATTTATAGAATCCTTCTTGATTATAGCGGACACTTAGCATGGGGTGAGCACCAGGCTGCTGTACTCTCTCCCTTCCTCCATTGCCCCCAAGAAGCCACATCACCCAACCCTGGCTAATCAGAATCTACTCCTCCCTGTCCCCTGTTCACATATGGGCTCATGATCCAAGCAGAGCACATCAGAGTCTTCCCTAAGATCAGATACATGAACTCTGGGAGTGAGAGTTCCTCGTCCATGGGGATTGCAAACTCTAAGGTCAACGTAGGCTGCTTTCCCTAGCTGCCGTTGGAGGAAGCTTCCTACAGCAGGAGAAAATGAGGAAGCTTCCAAAACAGCGGGGGAAGATGAGAGGAGGCTGCCTAAGAGCCCTGGAAACATTATTTTGAACCTCTAGTTTGACTGTGCCTGGGCAATTTTGGTTAAGCTTGCTTGACTGGGTTTCTGTGACTTGGCAATCAAAAGAGTCCTGGTAATATGATGAAACCTGTGAATCTACATTTCTTATTTGCTGTTTTCATACCACCATGTCTACATTCGGCATTCAACAAAACTAAAGAGAAGAAAAAACTACTTCCAGCATTTTTATCTGATTACGACATGCCTGTTATAGAGAAAAGGGAGGATCCTAAAAGTGCATGAGCATAAGAATGCATAAAAAAAGCTAAACAATTCAACCCACAGGCCCACTATCAAGAAAAAAGCCACTTTTATTTATGTCATTCCTACATCTACATATATGAATAATTAGGAGCATACTGTACTTTTATGATCTGCTCTTATATAGCTGGGCTCAGTGGCTCAGCCAGTAATCCCGTGCCTTTGGGAAGCTGAGGTGAGTGGATTGCCTGAGCCTGAGGGTTCAAGACCCGCCCGGGGAACTTGGTGAGACCTCATCTTTACAATAAATCAAAAATTAGCCGGGCGTGGTAGTGCACGCCTGTAGTTCCAGCTACTTGGAAGGCTGAGGCGGAAGGATCGTCGGAACCCAGCAGGTCGAGGCTGCGGTGGCCAGGAGCGGCCGCTGCACTCCAGTCTGGGTGACAGAGTGAGACTCCAACTCAAAATAAAATTAAAAAAAAAACAACTTGTGCAGCTTTTTTTTGCATTAATAACTTATTTCCTGCATCATTAAGTTGCCAAACTATTCTGGAGAGTCATGGTCAAAACTAACCTGACATGTGCCAGGGCAGTGAGTGTGTGGAAGACATGCTTTCTAGAAAGATGTGAGAACAGATTTATTCTTATTTTTTTTTTAATTTTTAATTTTTTAATTTTAAAGATGTGGGGTACAGTTCAGTGTTAGGATACAAATGTTCATTATGCAGTTACCCCTGTTGATGAGATATGCCCCCCCTTCCCCAGGCAGACTCCCACTACTGTCAATCCCACTTCCCACCCCCCTCCTGGCTGTTTCCTGCGACTGCCAATTCTTTTCTTGTAGTATTACAATAATTGTTCAAGGTCTGCTTATGAGTGAGAACATGTGATAGTTGTTTCTGTGAAAGATCACTCAATATTATAGACTCTAAGTCTGTCCAGGTTGCTGTGAAGTTCATGATTTTGTTCTTTTTTATGGCTGCGTAATATTCCATTGTGTATATGTATCACATTTTTAAAATCCAGTCCTCTTTTGATGGACAGCATGGTTGGTTCAATGATCTTGCTGTTGTGAACAATGCTGCGATAAACATACATGTGCAGGTATCTTTTTTATAGAGTGATTTGAGTTCTTCGGGGTATATTCCCAGTAGGGGGATTGTGGGGTCATATGGAAGGTTGATTTTTAGAGCTTTTAGGAATCGTCACACTGATTTCCACAGAAATCAGTGTTTGCACTCCCACCAACAGTGTAGAAGTGTTCCCTTTTTGCCGCATCCTCTCCAGCATCTGTTGTTTTTTGAGTTATTGTTGATGGCCATCCTGACTGGAGTTAGGTGGTTATCTCCATGTAGTTTTAATTTGCATTTCTTTGATGACTAGTGAGCCTGAGCATTCGTTCATGTATCTGTTGGCTGCTCTTATGTCTTCTTTTGAGAAGCGTCTATTTATATATTTTGCCCACTTAGTATTGGGGCTGTTTGTTTTTTTTCTTTTTGGCACATTTGAGTTCCTTGTAGATCCTAGATGTTAGGCCTTTGTCAGACATACAGTTGGCAAATGTTTTTTCCCAGTCTATGGGTTGCCTTCCTGCTCTCTTGATGGTTTCTTTGGCTTTGCAGAAGGTTGTCAGTTTGATGAGGTCCCACTTGTCTATCTTATCTCTTATGACATGGGCACTTGGGGTTTTAATCAGGAATTGGTTGCCAGTTCCAATTTCCACAAGCGTGTCTCCTGCATTTTCTAAGGTTCTTATAGTTTGAGGTTTTATGTATAGTTCTTTGATCCATTTAGAGTCAATTTTTGTGTATGATGACAGGTAGGGATCTTGTTTTAATCTTCCACATTTGGTCAGCCTGTTTTCCCAGTACCATTTACTGAAAAGGTTCTCTCCCCAGTCATTGGTGGTGGAGGCCTTGTCGAAGATGAGTTGGTTGAGAAATTGAGGTTTTGCTTCTGGATTGTCAATCCTGTTCCATTGGTCTATATGCCTGCTCTTGTATCAATACCAGGCTGTCTTGATCATTGTAGCTTTATAATAGAGTTTACAGTCTGGGAGTATGATACCTCCTGCTTTGGTTTTTTTTTTTTTTGGCTGAGCATTGTTTTGGTGATTCAAGAACAGATTTATTAAAGATATCTCTCCTCACCCATCAGTTCTGTCTTAACAACTCTCACACAATAGACACATTTTAGGTCTTCCTAGAGTATAACAAGTATGTTGTTAAACCCAGGTGTGCCTGTCTTGCCAAGCCGCCCACGTCTTGATTACAGAACACCACGCAGACGCTACAACTTTGTGTGGCGGAATGAAGAGGATGGAAGGAGGCTTGTTATGAGGCAGCAGCCTGCAAAAAGCCTATCCAAGAGCTAGTGGGCCTACTTGTTGGGTTTCTGGGTTGACTTATGGGGAAACAAACCTTCTACTTCATGGAAAAATCTAGCTTCAAGATTTTGATTGAGTGTTAACTGCACTGTCTGAGGAGGATTTGATTGCATTTCTTACTTAGGACCTATCCCAGATAAAGCTCGATGCCCCATTCATTGGTGTCTTTTTTTTTTAAAGTATGTGGGGTACAATTCCAGGGTCAGGTGTACCAATGTTCATTATGCAGGTACCCTTGTCGATGAGGTGTGCCCCCCTCCCCTGGAGTTTCCCACTACTGCCAATCCCTTTCTTAGAGTATTACAAGAGTTGTTCAAGGTCTGCTTATGAGTGAGAACATGTGATGCTCAATTTTTTGTTTCTGTGATAGATCACTCAGTATCATAGCCTCTAAGTGCATCCAAGTTGATGTGAAGTTCATAATTTTGTCCTTCTTTATGGCTGCGTAATATTCCATTGTGCTACATACCACATTAAAAAAAATCAGTCCTCTTTCAATGAGCAGCATGGTTGTTTCCATGTTTTTGCTATTGAAAATAATGCTGCCATAAACATGCATGTGCTGGTATCTTTTCGATAGAGTGATTTAAGTTCCTCCAGGTATATTCAAAGTTGCGGGATTGTGGGGTTGCATGGGAGGTCAATTTTTAGATTTTTAAAACACACTGTTTTCCACAGAGGCTGTCCTAGTTGACACCCCCACCAACAGTGTGGAAGTACTCCCTTTTTGATGTGTCCTTTCCAGCATCTGTTGTTTTTAGTTATTGACGATCCTGACTGGAATTAGGTGATAGCTCAGAGTGGTTTTAATTTACATTTCTTTGATTACTAGTGAAGCTGAGCATTTTTTCCTGTATCTTTTGGCTGCTTGTATGTCTTCTTTTGAGAAGTGTCTATTCATATCTTTTGCCCACTTTAAAAAAATTATTATTATAAAGATGTGGGGTACAATTCAGAGTTAGGTATACAAACGTTGATCATGCAGGTACCCTTGTTGATGAGGTATGCCCTCCCTCCCCTGGCAGTTTCCCTCAACTGCCAATCCCACCCCCTGACAGTTTCCCACTACTGCCAATCCCTTTCTTATAGTACTAAAAATGTTCAAGGTTCACTTATGAGTGAGAACATATGGTACTCTGTTGTTTGTTTCTGTGATAGATCACTGAGTACGATCGACTCTAAATCCATCCAAGTTGCTGCGAAGTCCATATGTTTGTCCTTCTTTATGGCTGCATAATATTCCATTGTGTATATGAAACACATTTTTAAAAATCCAGTCCAGCTTCGATGGGCAGCAGGGTTGGTTCCATGTTTTTGCTATTGTGAATAGAGCTGCAAAAAACATACGTGTGCTGATATCTTTTTTGTAGAATGATTTGAGTTCCTCCAGGTATATTCCCAATAGGGGAATTGCTGGGTCATATGGAAGGTCAGTTTCTAGTTCTTTCAGAAACTGCCACACTGTTTTCCCAAGAGGTTGCACTGTACCAGCAGTGTAGAAGTGTTCCTTTTCCTCTGCATCCTTGCCGGCATCTGTTGTTTGTTTTATCAATGATGGCCATTCTTACTGGGGATAGGTGGTATCTCAATATGGTTTTTATTTGCATTTCTCTGATGATGAGTGAGGCTGAACACTCTTTCATGTGTCTGTTGGCTGCCCATATATCTTCTTTTGAGAAGTGTCTATTCATGTCTTTTGCCCACTATTTAATGGGGCTGTTAGTTTTTTTCCTTTTGATGTGTTTGAGTTCCTTGTAGATCCTAAATGTTAGACTTTTGTCAGATGTACAGTTGGCAAATATTTTTTCCCAGTCTGTGGGCTGTCTCCTTGCTCTCTTGATGGTTTCTTTTGCTTTGCAGAAGCCCATCAGTTTGATGAGGGCCCACTTGTCTATCTTATTTCTTAAGGTATGGGTATTTAGGATTCTGAATAGGAACTGGTTGCCAGTTTGCTTGGAATACTTTCAGTAGGATTGGTATCAGCTCCTTCTTGTATGTTTTGTAGAATTTTGCTAGAAAGTCATCTGGTCCAGGGCTTTTTTTTGGTAGGTAGTTTTCTTAAGACATAGTCGATTTCCTGGGCTGTCTCTAGTCTATTTAGGGTCTTGATTTCTTTTGTTTCAATTTGGGGAGGTTGTGTGATGTAAGAAAGACCTTCATTTCATTTAGATTTTCGATTTTGTTTCCACACAGGTGTACATAGTAATTTCTGATAATCTTTTGTATTTCTTCAGGGTCAGTTGTGACTTGATCTTTTGCATTTCTGATTGTGTTTATTTGGGCTTTTTCTTTATTTTTCTTGGTCAGTCTAACCAGGGCCCATCAACCTTATTTATCCTTTCAAAGGACCAGCTTGTTGTTTCACTGATGTTCTTTTCTATGATATTTCTGTCTTCTACGTCCCAAATTTGGACTTTTGGTGATGGATTATTCTGCTGAAGTTAGGGTTTTGGTGGTCTTGCTTTTCCAGCTTCCTTCGGTGATTTATTAGCCTGTTAACTTATGACCTTTTCATTTTCTTCATGTGTGTTCATAGACATATGAATTCCCCTCTTAGTGCTGCTTTCATGACATCTTAGAGATTTTGGTAAGATGTTTCTTTGTTTTCATTTGTTTCCAGGTATCTTTTAATCTCTGGTTTGATTTCTGTGTTGACCCAGGAGTTGTTTAACATCATGCTGTTTAGTGTCCATGTCTTTGTGGGTTTTGGGGAACTTGTTGGTGTTGATATTTATTTTTATTCCACTGTGGTCTGAGAAGGTACATGGCAGAATTTCGATCTTCTGGAGTTTGTTTATGCTTGATTTATGGCTGAGGATGTGGTTGATCTTAGAGCAAGCTCCATGTGGTGATGAGTGGAATGTTTATTCCATGGTTGTTGGGTGAAGTGTTCTGTAGGTATCAATTAAGTCCATTTGGTCGAGCATTACATTGAGATTCTGAATCTCCTTGTTGAATTTTTGTCTTGATGATCTGTCTAGGGTTGTTAGTGGGATGTTAAGTCCCCAGCTATAATAGTGTTAGAGTCAATATCTTTTTTTAGTTTACCTAGGTGCTGCTTTATGAAAGTTGCTGCTCCTATGCTGGGTGCATATATGTTTAGGATGAATATTTCTTGTTGATAGATTGAATCTTTTATCATTATGTAGTGACTTTCCATATCTTTTTAAATTTTGAATAGCTTAAAGGGTATTTTGTCTGATATTAAGATCACAACTCCTGCTTTCTTTTGTGTTCCATTCGCCTGCAATTTTGTCTCCTATCCTCTTACTTGAGTGTCCTCACTGGTGAGATGAGTCTCTTGGAGAAAATATATTGTAGCCTCCTGATACTTTATCCAATTTGCTATTCTATGTCTTTTCAGTGGTGCATTTAGTTCATTCACATTCAGGCTAAATTATTGAGATGTGAGAGTTTATCCCTGCCGTGAAGTTCTTATAGAGTTTGTTGTTGTTGCTGTTTGTTTGTTTCTTGTCTTTCTTTTGATTTTGGGGTTGATTTATGTGTGTTTTCAATCTTTTTCCTGCATTCAGGGGAAGGGCATTGTCATTCTTTTTTTCCTTTCTTCTGTGTTTAATACTTTCTTAGGTGTTTCTTATAGAACTGATCTGGAGGCAGCATAAACTCTTAGGGATTGAATGTCTGGGAAGGATTTTAATTCTCTATCACTGATGAAACTTAGCTTAGCTGGGTAGGTAATTCTTGGTTGAAATTGTTTGTCTTTGAGAACTTTGAAGATTGGGTTCCAAGCTTTCCTAGCCTGAAGTGTTTCTGTAGATAAGTCTGCTGCTATTCTAAGTTGTCTTCCCCAGTAGGTAGTCTGACCTTTCTCTCTTGTGATCTTTAGGATTAAAAAAAAAATACCTACTCTGTGTAGGTGAATTACTATGTATCTAGGAGTTTGTCTTCTCATTTGCTGTCTTGCAGAGGTTCTCTGAATCTCTTGCATTTGAATGGTAGCATCACTAATGAGATGAGGGAAGTTTTCTTGGATAATTTCATGGAATGTTTGTTCCAGGGTGGTCTCTATGTCTCTATCTGCCTCAGAGATTCCAGTTAATCTTAGGTTTGGCCTTTTAAAATATTTGCTCATCTCTTGGAGATTTTGTTCTTTTTCAAGCTTCTTTTCTATGTTTTTAACAGTTTGGGTTAGTTCCATATTTTGGTCCTCAAGCACTGAGATTCTTTCTTCTGCTTGGTTAATTCTGCTTTCCATGCTTATCCATTGGTTATTTATTTCAATCTCTGTGCTTTTTATTGCTGTTATCTCAGTTGTCAACTTCATTCTTTCCTTTTGTCTCTCCTCATTTCTATCTATTCTCTCTATTAATATCTTGATATCTGTGTTTGTGGTTTGAGACCACTCATTCTGGAGGCTCCTCGTTGTTTGAGCTCTGAGGTCTGTATTCTCAGTTGTTGTCTTTCCAAGGGTCTGTATGAGGCCCATATTCTTCCTATGGTTTTTCTTTATTTGTGAAGGTCGTCCTTCCCCCTCTTTTACCTCTTCTTTAATTCTGCTGTTCAGTGATGGGAGATAGATTTTACTTCTGTTTGTTCAATTTCCTATTCTTCCTTATGAAGATCCTCTGACTTTTTTCAATTTTGAAGCTGGACTAGGGGTGGGGGGCTGTGAGTTTTGCAGTTTTGAGATTTGATTAAAGGGAGAACTGTGGTTCAGAAGGTATCAGATCCCAATATCTGAAACCCACTTCTCACTGCCTTACAATCTGTCCATGCAGTGGGGTTGTCTGTTTGTCCCCTAAAAGCAAAATGAGATTAGAAAAAGTGAACAGTGGAAAAAGGAAGGAGGAAGACAAAAAGAATTGGAGAAAGAGAAGAAGAAGAGGGAATACAGACAGGCATACCAACTAATGAATAAACAGAGACAAAGAAAGACAGAAAAAACAAAAAAGACAAAAACATACAGGCAATCATACAAACAAATGAACAAAGACCCTCCTGTAGGTGTACTCTCCCTCAAAAATACCCAGACACAGACAGAAAATCTGAAAACAACAACATTAAAATAGCAGAAACAAGGGAAGTACAGAAACGTAAACAAAACAGAAAGAAAGAGAGAATAAAAAAACATAAGTTAAAACAAAAAACAAACAAGAAGGAAAAAAACTCGCTCTGTGGCTGTTTCTGTAACTCCATTTCCCATCTGCCTTAGGGAGTGACTCCGGTCTCCAGCCCCTCCCCTCTGCTCTCAGCACAGGCTGATAGCGTTGCTCTCAGTGTGGGTCAGATGCCCCATGGACTACTGTGGGAGGAGGATGGATCAGTGGTGGGCTCACCCCACTTGCCACTGCTGCTGTCAAGTCTCCCACTCAGATCTAATGTGTCTGTGCCTGTTCCAGCATGGGAAAGGGGCATCTGTCTCTCTGAGTCCTATGAGAGGATAGCCTCTGGGTCCCAAGATGGAGATTGGGCAGAGATGGTTGGGGCAATGCAGGTCTCCGCTTGGTCTTGGGATGGAGAAGATAGCACCCATTGGCATCTCGTCACCAGCGTTGAAGCTTTATTCCAGATTTCCACAACCTGCCTTCTCATGCTCCTGCCCAGTCTGCTACTGCAGGTGATGAAAGTGCTACAAAGAATGAAGCAGAGTAAAAGGATAGTGATGAGGGGTGGCTGTTCTCTGCTGCCTCCTTTCAAAGGAGCCCCAAGAATGGCAGACAATCCCGCACCCAGGTCTTCAATCTCTGGGCAGTTGTGAGTTGCTGTCACCTCTGGAGGAGAGCCCCAGGTGCATGAACCTGAGTCTCCCCTCAGATGGACTTTCACTCACTCACCGGCACACACCCACTCATGCAGAGAATCTTTATTGACACTTGCTTTGTGGAGACGCTCACATTCCAACCTGTTCCATCGCCATCTTGCCCTGAAGCCCCATTGGTGTCTTTAAGTACCAAGGTGGCTATCAAAAATTAAGGGCCAAGCAAAGTAGCTCATGCCTGCAATCCCAGCTTTGGGAGGCTGAGGTGGGAGGATTGCTTGAGGCCAGGAGTTCAAGACCAGTAAGACCTCGTCTTTACAAACAATAAAAAAATTAGCCAGGCATGGTTATGTGGACCTGTAGTCCCAGCTACTGGGGAAGCTGAGGTATGCCTGAACCTGGCAGGGTGAGGCTGCAGTGAGCTGTAATCATATCACTGAACTCCATCCTGGGTGACAGAGTGCGACTCTGACTAAAAAAATAAATTTAAGTAATATAAACATATGTGTGTGCATGCACTGTGTGATTGTGTGTATATTTATATGCAGTAATGCATCACTCAACATTCTGAAAAATGTGTCACGATCTTGAAATGTAGGTCATGCAAATGTCATAGAGTGTACTTACACAAACCTAGATGGTACAGGCTATTATACACATAGGCTATATGGAATAGCCTATTGCTCTTGGGCCTACAAGCATGTACAGATGTTACTGTACTGGATACAGTAGGCAATTGTAGCACCATGGTAAATGTGTGCATATCTAAGCATATCCAAACAGGGAAAAGGGGCAATATAGTAAAATCTTATAAGACCACCATTGTATATGTTGTTTGTAATTGACTGAAATGTCATTATGCAGCACATTACTGTATGTATATTTATGTGTTTGTATATATCTCTATATTGTTATGACCAGATTGCGAGAAGGAGACACGCCAGCATGCCAAGTCCAAATTAATATTAAAAGTCCTTTATTAGCACATGGTCAAGAGTAGTCTCTCGCCATAAGCTCTTGACACAGAACATAATCAGCAGAAAGTTTAAATAGGTAAAATCTACAGGTTGGCTACATAGTAAGGGGGAGAGGGAACAAGGAACTAAAAATAAAAGAAAAAAAATATAAGAATAAACCATAGGAACATGGCAGGGGGCATCTTGTAAGTAATAATTTCTTAACACAACATCTGATTTCAGTTAATAAAGCATACAATTGCATGGAACTTGTAGCTAGTGAGTATGGCAAATGGTCAGCGTGATCGGTCAGCATGATCGGTCAGCATCAACAGCTGAGAGGAACAAAGCTGTGGGTCTGTAGTCATGGGACTGTAATAGTAATCACATGTATACATTGGGGGGTCATTTTTAGGTTAGGCAAGCAGCTAAGATAGAGGATTTCAACAAAATGGAGGTACTCATGTCAAGCAAGTTATTGCAATTATGTATTTCATTAGTTATTTCAATATGGGATTTCTACAGGTATAGACTTACAATAACCTCCTCACACTGGATCTTATTAGTGCTAAATTGGATGCTCTAGGGTAGATCTGATTCATTACTCTAATGGACCATAATTCCAAGATTTGTTATTTATAGTAACTGAGCAGCAGAAATGAAGAAACTCTGTTCTTTATGGGCAGTCTCTGGGCCACCTGTGACATATTTGGCAAATAAGTGCAGAGGTTTTTGGGTAAAGGATTCAGTTCCCCTTTTCCAGGATATAGCAGGATATAGCTGGCAGACTTGGGTCCTCCTGGTGGCTCAGGTGAGTAGAGCCATGAGTCCAAAGATATGTGAGTTCTAATCCAGAATTGGCAAAACTTCATTTGAATTCAACAAATATTTAATGAGTAGCTATTCTGAGCTAGGGTATGTTCTTGGTGCTGGGGATTTCAACTATGAATAAAAGCAAAGTTCCTGCCCTTCTGCAGCTTACATCTTAGTTGGTTGAGACAGACAATAAACCAACTATCAAATAAATATTTTATTTGAGACTAATGAAAAGTACTTCAAAGAATGAAGCAAAGTAAAAGGCTGATAATGAGGGAGGATGGTGATGAGGCAAACTGCTATTTTTTAAAGGTCTGGTAAGATATCTGAGCATACACCTGAAGGAATGGGAGAGTCCATCATGAGGGGAAGAGCATTCTAGGCAGAAGAATCTGCTAGTTCAGAGGCTGTGAGGTTGAAGAGTCTTGGTGTGTTTGGAAAGCAGCAAGAAAGTGAATGTGGCTTAAGTGGATTGGGCATGGGTGGGATTAGCAGAAGGTGAATTCGTTGAGGTAACAGGAGCAGCAAATCATGTAGGGCTTTAAAAACAATATCAGGACTTGGACTTCTACTCTAAAAATGGGAAGTCATTGGAGGGTTTTGGGTCAAGGAGTGGCAGGGTATAATTAGACAGATTACTGTGCTTTTTAAGAATAAACATATTAAACAGATAGTGGTGATGGTGTGGGGTAGGAGAGATAATAAAGCAGGGAGACTAGTCATGAGGCGAATGTGGTTGTAATCTCAGTGGGTGTGGTGGTGAGGATGATAAGAATTGATTGGATTATGAATGCATTTTGCAGGCAAAGCAAAGAGTATTAACTGATAGAATGTGATGTGCATGAGAAAAAGAGTCAAGGATGATATGAAAGTTACTTCCAGATGCATCTTCTTTTTTTCCCTTAACATTAGAACCCTGATTTTGTTGAAAATGGCAAGATAAAAAATTACATTACTTAGTTGGATATGGATACTATCTTGCATCCTTGAGGGAAAAGTAAAAAAAATTGCAGTCTTTAGTCTTCATGTTCTTGAGCTACTAAAAATTATTCCAGGAATGCCTACTTAAGGACTTTTTGAGAAAAACAATAACATTGTTTAAGTAATTCAGGTTTTCTGATCTCAACTGAAATCAATTCCTAACTAACAGAGAAGGCATCAAGGCTTTTGTCCTGAGATGCTGGGATAATGGAATTATTCTTCCTAATATGGGAAAAGCTGGAAGAGAAGTGGGTTTGGGAGGGTCTGATTTTAGATGTGTTAGTGTGTTTATTAGATAGTCAAATGTAGATGTCCAATATGCAGTCGACTCTAGAAAGAAACACGTGAGTCAACAGAGGATGGATGGAATATAAAACTGTAGGGTGTGAGAAGATCTTCTAGTAGATGAACAAAGACAGAAAAGACAATAGGTGCCATGGTTGAATCCAGGAGCACTCCCAAGTGTAAGAGCTGAGAAATGAAAAAGAGGAACAAAGGAAACTGGAAGAGAGTGGTGATAGAAGTAGAAGAACTGAGAGAAATTCTGGCAGCCATGGAAAGAAAGTGATCAATTGTGACTTTGAAGTTGAGAAAAAGCCGTGGGATTTGGCTACATGGAGAGAGGTGACTTTGGTAAGAGTAATTATAGTGTAGTGATGATAGACAGCCTGACTAGAGTGGGTCAAGAGAGAAAACGAGGAAAGAAAATACAGAGAGCAAGTATAGAAAATTATTTTGAGGAACATTTCTATGAAGGAGAGCAGGGAAATGGTATGGGATCCGACATCAGGGGAAGACATTTTTCTCAACGATGGAACATATTACAATGTGTTTTTATGCCAAGTTGAAAATACCCAGAAGAGGTGGAAACTCTGATGTTGAAGGATAGAGGACAATTGCTGGGGTGATGTCTTTGATAGGTGCACAAGCAAAGGGCTGGGCGTTAGGAAGGTGCACAGTCTTTTGGGCATATGAATACAGAGATGCAGGTAGATTTCATGCAGGGAGCAGGCTTAGATGTTCCACTCTGATCTCTTCACCTTCTTAAGCAATAAGTAACAAAATGACCTGCCGAAAGTAAGGTGGTAGAGATATATTTGAGTTTCAAGTATCCAAAGTAAGATATGACACAGTTGTTGAGAAGAGCAGGGCAGAGGGTTAAATAGAGCAAGTAGGTAGCAGTAGGTAGCAGTATAAAAAATCTATAATATCCTGTAACAGCTTGCTTGACATAAGTAACTCCATTTTGTAACAAATCCTCCATCTTAACCCAGAGATGAACCCCCTGAGTAACCTTCCCATAATTGCAAGTTGTAACCTTCCCACAATCACAAGTTCACATACTTCTTCCCCTCAGTGCTTGGAAACTCCCTAACGGCAAATTTCATAGCTATCTATACCCTTTTACAACCAAATGTTCTGCCAAAAGCATAATCACAGCTGTACAGCTTTTGTGGTTTTTGCCTTTATAAACCCCCTGCTCACTCTGTTCGGGGTTGAAGACTTTTTATGGAACTAGCCTACTCTTGACCGCTAGCTAATAAAGGACTCAAATTCAACTTTCTGCATGTTGGTGATTTCCTTCTCGCACTTCGGTTATAACATTTGGAGGCCTCAGTGAGATTTGCCAGCCTCAGGAGGCGGCCTCACTCTGGCTATCCCTGGCTTGCTGGAGTAGTTATAGGGGAGGTGCCCCCCGAAACATTCCAGGACCCCATAACCTCTCACCCAGCCCGGAGGGAGTTGGAATGACCGCTGACTTCCCATTGTCTCAAAAATACCTGAGTCCGTCTGCATTCTCCTAGGAGGTAAAATCTGTTCTGTTTGTGGCCATAATTCTGTTTAAAGGGAGTCATGACCTGATGAGGCTGTCACTTGGACACTATTCATTAAGCCAAGATGTTGGCTGAATAGAGTCCTGGTTCAGTTTCTGATTTCAGTTTTGATTTGCCTTTACTGGTTTTTGACAACATGGGGTCTCAAATTTCTCGACTCTCTAGTTCCCTGTACTGTATAATAGAAAAGTCATCTGCTGTATCTTGGAGGACAACTGATGGTCTCTGCTTAGGGCTACTCCCAAGGGAGACAAGAAGGTCCCCGAAGGAAAGCTCGGACTGCCAGCGCCTGTACGGGTGGGAGACAAAGTACTTGGTCTCTTTGCTTTTTCCTTTTCTGGTTGGCAAGGTGACTCCACGAAGAACCTTGAGACTCCAACAGCTGCGTGGAATGTCTTTCTGCGTCTTCAGTGAGTCATCTCTCATTTATCATCCATGGCACCTGGCCCCAGCTTCCAGCCTTCTCGCCTTCCTTTCCCCCACTGCTTGATAACCTCCTGGCAGCAGCCCTACTTGCTGCAACAAGCCATCACCCCCACATGTACTTGGGAAGCCCATTCAGATTTCCACATAACAGGTCTCTCAGGGCGATGGCTGTGACCAAAAGAAATTGGGGTTCTTGCTTGTGTTTTTTTGTGTGTAATAAATCTCTCTCAAGTTACATCTAAACTGGGACTCTATCAACCTTCTTCCCAAACAAAAGTAAAGGAATCATGTAAATTAATCCTGTTAACTAACTACAAAAAAGGTCAACTGTAATTTTAATCTGTTTTTTCAACCAAACATGCAAGTGCTCTAATAAAATTTTACTTCTAACTTTACCATGTGTTAACACATTAGTACTAAGTAACAACACTGTTTGTTATATCAGGCTCACTAAAGTTGTATTTTATAAACAAAAGATTAAATCACCTGTTGTGCCTAACTAGCACCCTCTTAGGAGACAGTTAAAGCTTTAAATGCTAAACACCCTGTGTGACATGATAAGGTTTGGAAACTGACCATTCCCACCTGTTAAGTCACTTTTACCAAGCCTAGTACTTCTTCTGCCAGATGGATAAAATACTGGGTACTCTGGGTGAGCACAATGAGGATGGGAACAGTAATTTATAAGGTTTTTTTAAAAACAACTTTGCCTATTCATAATTATAAATAAGTAGGAACAGATCATTACACATCCATGTGGTCTGTTCACTCTAAAGGGCTTTACATCAGACTGTTACAAACAAAGAAATGGTTTAAAAGATTCATATGTAAAACCTGTTAAAAAAGAAGCTTTTAAGGTTTTTTTTCCCAACCAAAACATTAAGAAAAGAAACAATGCCAACATGAAGGACAGCAGAACCAGAGGGCTAAAAAGGCACCCCGATTGGCAGTTGCAGTCCGCGACCAAAACTCCAAGTGCCCATCAAAGACCTGGTAAAAACAAACCTGCTAGCCGGGCTCGGTGGCTCAGCCTGTAATCCTGCGCCTCGGGAGGCTGAGGTGAGTGGATTGCCTGAGCCCGCGGGTTCGAGACCTGCTGGGCAACTTGACGAGACCCCATCTCTACAATAAGTCAAAAATTAACCGGGCGTGGTAGTGTGCGCCTGTAGTTCCAGCTACTTGGAAGGCTGAGGTGGAAGGATCGCTGGAGCCCAGCAGGTCGAGGCTGCGGTGGCCAGGAGTGGCCACTGCACTCTAGTCTGGGCGACAGAGTGAGATTCCAACTCAAAAAACAAACAAACAAACAAAAAAACCCCAAAAAACAAACCTGCTTAGAGAATGGTGTCCATTGCTTATGGGTACAGTCTGTGGGGGCAGTGAAAGCATGGTTGCCCCCAAAGGCCTTAACCTTCTGGACCTTGTACACTGTGCAGGCCAGAAAGCCATTGGGAAGCAGGTGTACTCTCTTCTGAAGAGAGGAGCGAACACTTGACTCACAAATGGTGGCCACTTATGGAGGCCTGGAAATCTGCTAAACTGCCTGGCACTGGCTCACCATCACCCCAACCACCCCCCAGGTAAAATATTAGGGCACTGAAACCCAAATTAATTAATTAATTATTTTTTTTTGAGTTGGAGTCTCACTCTGTCACCCAGACTGAAGTGTGGTGGCTGCTCCTGGCCACCGCGGCCTTGCCCTGCTGAGCTCCGGCGATCCTTCCCCCTCAGCCTTCCGAGTAGCTGGAACTACAGGCGTGCGCTACCATGCCCAGCTAATTTTTGATTTATTGTAGAGATGAAGGCTCACCAAGTTGTTTAGGTGGGTCTCAAACCCGCGGGCTTAGGCAATTCACTCACCTCAGCTTCCCAAGGTATGGGATTATAGGCTGAGCCACCGAGCCCAGCTCTAATTAATTTAATTTAACACAGGTGCCAGCCTTTTGGTCCTGGCCATCCATGTTGAAATCACACAGCCTTATCCAAAAGAATTTTTTCCTTTAAACAGGAGGAAGAAAGAAACAAAATTCAGTTAGCCCTCCCCCACTGTCTTTGTTACAAAAAAGCAAGGATTTTTCTCTTCAAAATCTTTGGACTATCACTCTGGCTAAATAAGTAACTTTCAGAGAAACTGTGACCCTGTTGACCTTCCTGATTCAGTCTCTCTAAGGTGGGGTAAACAACTTAACCTTTATCATGCCAAGCATCCTGATACAACTCCCATTTCCCTAAATGTAGGAAATGATTATAATTTATACATTTTCTTGGCTAAAATCTCTCCCTTCCCAAGTGGTAAAAAAACCACATTCACAGCAACTGTCCGTGGACACAGTAGCTTAAAGGTAATGTGAACCTTAACACTTTCTGCCTTCAGCTTTCAAAAAGTTTATCGCTGGTCAAAGATGACATCAATGAGATTAGAAGACAGAGGAGAGCTTGCTTCAGATTCTGACAGTACAGGTTTTAAATGTCAGGTTAGCTCAATAAACAGTAGTAAAACAGCTGGTGATGGTTTTATAAAACCTACACATTGTTCTCCATTCTCTAATATGCCTTGCCTTTTATATGGTGCTCTACATGTCTCTAATGTTTTCAATTTTTCTTTCTTCAGACTTTGTCAAAGTGGCTGTATTTCCTTGTTAAAGTACAACTATGAATAATTTATAAGAAAATATTTCAACTTATGTCGATAAATTAGAGACTTTAATTAATCGTACATATAATTTATGGAACTACGTTCACTTTTCCAGCCTTGTTTCTGGGGCAATAGCCTTTTTCATCATTGTTTGCTTAATAATTTTTGCCTGTGCTTTTGATCAATGTTTTATTAAATTCAAATAGTATTCAGTTAAGGTCCCACTGTGTCCTATTCGTGCCCTTGGAAATAGATAGGTAGGGAACATCTCTATGGCCCATCTCAGCAGGAAACAGTTATGGAAAATTGATCTTTGCCCCATTTCTCAGAATCATAAGAATATTTCCAAGGGCAGGAGTGGGGAATAAAAGGCCATACCAAGAGTGGGAAGCCATTTTTTATCTTGTTCCTAAACCCTACCACAATGATGAAAAAGTAGAGGCCATGTCCAAGAGAAACACATGCTCTAGGTAAAAATTGACTGTGCCAACTTTGTCTTTTCAGAAACACAGACTCCTTAAGCATGACCGGTACCAGCCTATTGTAATTTGTCTCTTTTAGAAATTCACACTTCTCAAGCATGACCAGTATTGACCCATTGTATACTCAGTGCATGGCAACCAGGAGCCCCCTCAGGGTCTCCAAGACATCCACAAGTGTGCAACAGGGAAGCCACAGCAGTCATGTCTACCAAGTTGCAACATCTCTAGAAGAAAAGATTTAAACCAGGGCTTGGGAGGCTATGGGGCCACACTCATCTAGAGTGTAGGCCTGCATCCTGTCTGTAGAAAGTAAACCTTTCTCTTCTCTTTTACCTTTGGAGAAGGGGCCAGTGCCAAAGGAGGGCTCTGTGTAGTGCTAGAGAAATCATACTGTTTTTATGCCAACAAATCAGGGGTTATTAAAGACACCCTCCAGAGGGCTCAAGAAAATTTGGACAAATGACAAAAAGAAAGGGAAAATAATGAATCCTGGTTCCAGTCCTTGTTTGATTGGAACCCATGGCTAACAGCTCTTGTTATTGGTCTACTTGGACCCCTCATACTTCTCCTCCTTGGTTTGCTCATAGGGCCCTGCATAATAAATTGGTTTATTCATTTCACCAAACAATGGATCAGTTCTGTAAAACTCATGTATATAAGACCCTACTGGCCAGGCTCGGTGGCTCAGCCTGTAATCCCACCTCTTTGGGAAGCCAAGGTGAATGGATTGCTTGAGCCTGTGGGTTTGAGACCCATCCGGGCAACCTTGTGAGACCTCATCTCTACAATAAAATAAAAAATAACCAGGCAAGGTAGCATGCACCTGTAGTTCCAGCTACTTGAAAGGCTGAGGTGGAAAGATCACCAGAGCCTAGCAGGTCGATACTGGAGTGGCCACGAGCGTGCGTGCCAATGCATTCCAGCCTGGGTGAAGGAGTGAGACCCCAACTCAAAAAAAAAAGACCCTACTACAATAATATACCTATGATTGATGAGTCAATGCATTGAACAAATAACATGAACAAATAAAAGGGAGGTATGCAATAGTGTAAAAAACCTATAATAGCCTGTAATAGCTTGCTTGGCATAAGTAACTCCATTTTGTAACAAATCCTCCATCTTAACCCGGAGATGAAGCCCCTATGTAACCTCCTAATCACAAGTTGTAACCTTCCTGCAATCACAAGCCCACATTCTTCTTCCCTCAGTGCTTGGAAACTCCCTAATTGCAAATTCTGTAGCTTCTGTATCCTTTCACAACCAAATGTTCTGCCAAAAATGTAATCATCACTGTACAGCTTTTGTGACTTTGCATTTATAAACCCCCTGCTCACTCTGTTTGGGGTTGAGAGTTCTTTATGGCACTAGCCAACTCTCAACCGCTGGCTAATAAAGGACTCAAATTCAACTTTCTGTGTGTTGGCAACTTCTTCCTCACACTTCGGCTATAACACCCCTCTGGGGATTAGTGGTCATGTGTTTAAAATGAGTCCAGTCATCCTGATTGTTTGGTTTTCTCCAACCACATTCAGCTGACTAGGTACATGTGTGGAGCAATTTCATCTGGGATACAGTCTATCCAACTGAAATGCAGAGCGAGAATGGTGAGAGATGCCAGGGAGTGATTTAAGACCATAGAATCCAAGTGGGATGAGGGAGGAAGGAAGACATGAAGTAGGTGAGGGAGAGTAGGGGTCTGGAGAGCTCATGGGATCAAGGAAGTGCTGCACTAGTAACACAAGGGTGAATGGGAGAGGAGGGAGGTGGGCTCACAGAGTGGAGTCATTGACCTTGAGATTTTTTAAAAGTTTCTGTAAAAAAGACATGGTTTATTCATCACTTTTCAGTAATATTCTGCCTTTGAATTAACTTTTGAAGATATAATTTTTTTTTTTTTGAGTTGGAGCCTCACTCTGTCGCCCAGACTGGAGTGCAGTGGCCACTACTGGCCACCACAGCCTCGACCTGCCGGGCTCCGGTGATCCTTCCACCTCAGCCTTCCAAGTAGCCGGAATTACAGGCATGTGCTACCAAGCCCGGCTGATTTTTTGATTTATTGTAGAGATGAGGTCTCACTGCCCAGGTGGGTCTCAAACCCACAGGCTCAGGCAATCCACTCACCTCAGCCTCCCAAAGGCGTGGGATTACAGGTTGAGCCACCGAGCCTGGCTGAAGATATAATTTATAAAGTAAAAGTCACATATTTTAAGTATATTAGTTGATGACTTTTGACAAAAACATACACCTCTGTGGTTGCTATTAAAATCAAGATAAAAGGCTGGGCGAGGTGGCTCATGCTTGTAATCCTAGCACTTTGGTAGGCCAAAGAAAGAGAATTGCTTGAGCTTAGTAGTTCAAGACCAGCCTGGGCAACAAAGCAAGATCTTTTCTCTACAAAAATAAAAAAAATTACCTGGGTGTGGTGGTGCCCACCTGTAGTCCACAGTCTTGGGACTTAGGTGGAAGGATCATCTGAGCCTAGGAGGTTGAGGTTTCAGTGAGCCATTATTGTGCTACCCCAACTCATGAAATAAAATAAAAATAATGATTGCTATCTCTTCAAAATCCATTTGTGTCACTTTACAATATCCCTACCCCCATCCCAATGAAACACTGGTCTCTGTGTGTGTGCTTTTTAAAATCACCATAGATGAGTCTTATCTGTTCTAGAATTTCACATAAATGGACTCATATAGTATTGTTGATGAAAAGATGCCAAACTCTGTAAAATATTTTAAGATGGTTTATTCTGAACCAAACTTGAGGACTTAAGTTCAGGAACACCCATTCTCAGGAGGTCTTGAGAATGTGTGCCCACTGTTGTTGAATGGAGGCATGGTTATATACATTTTAGAAAGGCAGAAGTGGGGCAACCCCTTTGGGTCCCCTCCCACTGTGGGAGCTTTTCTGTCCTCTCTTTGTTTTTAAAAAAAGAAAGAAAGGCAGAAGTTACAAGAAACCACAGATCAATACATGTGATATTTTCATTGGTTTGGCCTAGGAAGGAGTGACATTTCCAAGTTGGGGTTTGCAAGTTATCGGTGTATTAAAAGATTTCTTGACTAGCAATTTATAGTTCTATTTTTTTTTTTTTTGAGTTGGAGTCTCACCCGGTCACCCAGACTGGAGAGCAGTGGCCACTTCTGGCCACCGCAGCCTTGCCTGCTGGGCTCCAGCGATCCTTCTGCCTCAGCCTTCCTAGTAACCAGAATTACAGGCATGTGCTACCATGCCCGGCTGATTTTGATTTATTGTAGAGATGAGGTCTCGCTGCCCAGGTGGGTCTCGAACCTGCAGGCTCAGGCAATCCATATAGTTCTTTTTTCTTTTTCTTTTTTTTTTTTTTAAGATTCTTCTGTTTGTATTTATTTTGTGTTATTTGTCCCATCTTTTTTTTTTTTTTTTTTGAGTTGGAGTCTCATTCTGTCACCCAGGCTGGGCACTGGTGATCCTTCCCCCTCAGTCTTCCATCCAAGTAGCCAGAACTACAGGTGCATGCTACCAGACCCAGCTAATTTTTTGATTTACCATAGAGACGAGGTCTCACCATGTTACCCAGGCTGGGTTTTCATTCTCTTGGGTACGCACCTAAAACTGTAATTACTGCCATGTAATCTGTTTTAACATAGTCTTAGTGTTCAGCAGTTTTTGACCCAAAACAGCATGGCCTCCATGCCTTGCTCTCCCTATTCATCCAATCTTACCCCAAGAGATTTTTTTTTTTAATTTCCCTGGATGAAAAAAGTCCTCAAAGGGACATCTTTTGCCAATGTGGAAGAGGGGAAACAAAAAACGATAGAAGCACTAAAAGGCATCAAAACCAATTCCTGATCAAAACCCCAAAAGCCCATGTCATAAGAGATAAGATAGACAAGTGGGACTCATCAAACCGACAGGCTTCTGCAAAGCCAAAGAAACCATCAAGAGAGCATGGAGACAGCCGACAGACTGGAAAAAATATATGCCAACTCCATGTCTGACAAAGGCCTGACATCTAGGATCTACAAGGAACTCAAATGTGCTGAAAACAAACAAACAAACAAACAAACAAAAAAACAGCCTCATTACAACATGGGCAAAAGATATGAACAGACAATTCTCAAAAGAAGACATATGAGCAGCCAACAGATACATGAAAAAATGTTCAGCTTCACTAGTCATCAAGGAGATGCAAATCAAAACTACACTGAGATACCACCTAACTCCAGTCAGAATGACCATCATCAATAACTCAAAAAATAACAGATGCTGGAGAGGATGTGGCGAAAAAGGAACACTTCTACACTGTTAGTGGGAGTGCAAACTAGCACAGCCTCTGTGGAAAACAGTTTGGTGCTTCCTAAAAGTTCTAAAAATTGACCTGCTATATGACCCCGTAATCCCCCTACCTGGAATATACCTGGAAGAACACAAATCACTCTATAAAAAAGATACCTGCCCATGTATATTTATTGCAGCATTGTTCACAATAGCAAGAACATGGAACCAACCGTGCTGCCCATCAAAAGAGGACTGGATTTAAAAAATGTGGTACAAATACACAATGGAATATTATGCAGCCATAAAGAAGAACAAAATCATGAACTTCGCAGCAACCCGAATGGAATTAGAGTCCATAATATGGAGTGATCTTTCACAGAAACAAAGAACTGAGTATCACATGTTCTCATTCATAAGTGGACCCTAAACAACCACTGCAATACTATAATAAAAAGATTGACTCTAGCGGGAAACTGCGGCGGGGCGGGGGCAGGGAGGCAGGATTGACAGTAGTGGAAATCTGCTTGGGGAAGGGTACCTGCACAGTGAATATTTGCATACCTAACCCTGAAATGTACCCCACAATTTTAAAATAAAAAAATTTTAAAAGTTAAAAAAAGAGTATAAAAAATTAAAAAGTATTCACATAATAATGGGGGTGAATGTTAAGAACACTGGGCTGGGTGAAAAAAAACCAATCTTAAAAGTTTACCTCTTGTATAGTTTCCATTCCTACAAAATTCTCAATATGACACAATCACAGTGGTGGAAGTGGACGGGTGGTTGCCAGAGGTTAGGGGTGGAGGGGAGAGGGCACGAGGGGCTTCTACTGCTGGTTACAAAAATCTAAATGTGTGACATTTCACAGAACTGTATACAACAGAGAACAAAAGAGTGCACAAAAAACTAGTGAAATTGAGTAAGGTCCATAGTTTCATTAACAGTATTGTGTTGATGTCAGTTTCCGGTTTTTATAATTGTACTATGGTTATGTAAGATGTTATTTTGGGGGGGAGCAGAGTGAAGGATACACAGGAACGCTGTACTATTTTTGCAGCTTATCTGTGAGCCTAAAGAATTTCAAAAGAAAAAGAAAAAAGCTAGTGTTTTCATTAACCAGAAGGAAGAAGGCTGCAGATAGAGCAAGTTTAGAGGAGGAGATGAGAAGTTCACTTCTAGACACACTAAAATTAAGGTCTACTACAAACACTTATGTACAAGTCTAGAGTTTGGGAGAGAAATATGAACACAATATGCATTTGGGAGATGATATTTATAAAACCATGAGACTGGATAAGCTCATCAAGGATAGGAGTACAGATCAAGAAGAAAACAAGAGCAAGCACTGGGTTTAGTTCACTACCAGGTAATATAAAAGAATGCAGCAGATTCTTGGAAGATAATAGTTCCAAGTTTACTATTTTCCTTTTTTGAAATCTCTTTGTGTGGGGTGTGTGTGTGTGTGTGTGTGTGTTGACAGAGCTCTGTTTCAATCAGTAGACAGATTTACTGGTAGATTTGAGCCTCTTTCAGTTATTGTGGACCTCTTTTTAAAATTTTAAATATTTTTATCTCTTCAAATTTGTTACTTGTCAAGAATGACTAAAATTCAAAATTAAGTTGTCTTATAATCATCATTGAAATGGTATCAAGATAAAATTGGTTAAATGGATATTATTGCTTCTGACTTTCAACTAGTAGATAGTTGGCATTAGTAAAGAGACAGCCAAGAGTCTGTCAAGAAGGCTCAAGATATGTTATAAAATACAACATGCCTGTTCACAAGGAAAAAAATCCTTGGAAATAACTCACATGCAGTCAGATAAGACAAGCACAAAGCACCATCCATGCCCCTGAAGACTCTTGACCATGCATCCCTGGAAAAAGCTTTGCTTTCTTCATCATGAGCGATCTTCCTGCAGCTATCAAGTAAGCCTGTGTACACAATACCAGCTCCTTTGCACCCTGACTGCATGGTTATGTGGTGAACAGTCTCAAATGAATAGAAAGTCAACCCTGCAATAGCAGTCATGGACTATGCAATCATCCAGCTGGTGAAGAGGTGAGTATTCCTGAGATCTGGAAGCATTCCCTTTGCAGTATCATAGATATGGAAGAAGGAAGCTTGGTGAATATTATATCCTGCACAGACACATTAAAACCTTGTTAAAGGCCCTTAAGCTCATCATCATCAGATTTGTAAACATACTGGAAAGACAGGACTCCCTGCTCCTCGGGGATGGGAGCCATACGGTCTTAATGCCCTTGTGTTGCTTGTCTGCGGTGATGTTCTTGCTGGCATGCTGCACCTGCAATAACCGCTTGACTTTGTGGATGGGCACTCCCATGGTCTTGGAGATGGTCCAGTTACTCCACCTGCCAGAAAGTCCTTGGCAAAGAACATTGCGGTATCTGTCATGTTGAAAGGCAAGAGGAGGTAGGTGACTGCAGGATGGGATGGGGCTAGATGGGAAACTGACTTTGACTCCAAGCTCTGAGTAGACTTCTTTCTCTTTCCCCCAAGACTTCCTCAATTCCAGTACAATTTTACTGGTATAGGGTATCAATAGGAGAGCCCCTCCCTAGCCTTCATCTATTGAACTGTGTTCAACAATTTTACAATCCCTGAATCTTTCTGTCACTGCTACCACTAGGGATCATGCAAAGTAATCTCAGTACTTTGGGAGAAATGGACATTGGTTCTATTAAAAGAGGATGGAACATCTTTTGTGAGACTACTTTCCTTAAGGCAGAAATAAAGACAAAATCTGATTCACACTTAAGACAAATTTTCTCATTATCTTCTTATTTTAGCTTTGTGAATTGCTCATTTTATGGTCAGTATCTACTCTAGCCATATTCATCTCCTTTACTACTATCTTTATCATTGCTGTTAAAAAATTAAGTAACCCACTTAACTGACTTTTGCTTCGTGAATAGGATGGCATATAATTCCTTTAAAAATTTTAGGATGCGACCATGCTTAGGGAAGTTTATAATATCTCACACATGCGTTAGGACGCAAGAGAGGTGAAGGTCGATGTGCTAAGCAGCCAACTCAATAAGCTAGAAAAGGAGCAGCAAATCAAAACCAAAGAAAGGGGAAAAAAGACATCATAAAGACAAAGGCAGAAAATAATTAAATGCAGAACAAACATATAACAGAAAGACTCAATGTAAACAAAAGTTGGTTCTGTAAAAGAAAGTTTGACCAGACAAAGGAGAAAAGCTATGAACTACCGATATCAGGAATTGAGAACAGGACATAACTTGAGATCCTGTAGACATGAAAATATATAAAAGAATTTTATCAAAATATATTTCAATGTATAAAAATGATGTAATCTAATTACTAGTAAAATACAATTTACCAAAACTGATGTTTTTTTCTGACATAAACAGAAAAAAGTTACATGAGAAATTCTTTTGTAAGTTGCCTATGCATATTCTTTGTCCATATTTCCATTGAGATGTTTGTATTTTAAAAATTGATCTATAGGACTTTTTAACATATTAATATATTAATTATTTGCCACATATATTGTAAATATTCCCCTCAGTGTTTTTGTTTTAACATTTTACTCATAGACTATAGAAACTTGAAATTTTATTATAAAACTGAATTTGTTGAACTTTTTCTTTGTACCTATTTTTGCTAGTATTCTTATTCTATCTTTATGTGCCTTCTAGTCTATGATGATGATGGCATGTGTGTGTGTGAGCGTGTATGTATGTGTGTGTGTGTGTGTGTGTGTGTGTGTGTGTGTGTGTGCGTGTGCATTTAATTTTAGAGTTGTGGGGTACCTGTGAGGATCTGCTACATAAGTAAATTGTGTGCAGGTGAGGTTTGTGCTCCCCTAATGGTGGACATATTACCCAGTGGGTGGTTGTGTGCCCCTTATCTCCCTTCCCTTCTTCCACCTCTTTTATTTTAGAGTTGTGGGGTACGAGAGGGGATTTACTACATGAGTAGTTTGCATGCTGATGAAGCTCGGGCTTCTAGCTGGCTCTCTCTCCCCCTGAGAGTGGACCAGGTACCCAGTGTGGAGCCACGTGCCACCCCTCCCCACTCCTCGCCCTAGCAGTGTCCAGTGCCTGCCAATCTCACCCTTGTGCTAGTGTGAGTAGTGCTTAGGGGCCACTTATGAGAAAGAACATGCAGTATTCAGTTCATTGTTTCTGTGATAGCTCACTTAGGATAATGGTCTCCAGCTGCATCCAGATAGCTGTGAAGGCCATGATTTTGTTTGTCTTTATGGCTGCAGACATTCCATCATGTCCATGTACGACATTTTCTTTATCCAGTCCACTCTCAGTGGGCATCTTGTTTGGTTCCATGATTTTGCTATAGTGCTGCAATAAACATGCATGTGCAGGTGTATTTTTTGTAGCGCAATTTACGTTCCTTTGGATATATTGCCAAGAGCCTCCCTCCCTTCTTTAGCAGTGCTGTTTGTGTTCCCACCTTTGCGCTTGCACGCCCAATGTTTAGGGCCCACTTATGCATGAGAACACGCAGTATTCAGTCTTTTGTTTTTGTGATAGTCCACTTAGAATGATCGTCTCCAGCTGCATCCATGTTGCTGAAAAGGACATGATTTTGTTCTTCTTTATGTCTGTGTAGTATTCCATATGTACCACATTTTCTTTATCCAGTCTGCGGATGAAGGGCTCCTAGGTTGGTTCCATATTTTTGCTGTTGCAGAGAATGAACACACGTGTGCAGATGTCTTTTTGGTAGAGCGATTTATATTCCCAGAAGTGGGATTGCTGGATCATATGGTAGTCTAATTGTTAGTTCTCTGAGAAAATGCTATACCGCTTTCCATAAAGGCTTAACTAGCATATATTTCCACCAATAGTGTAGAAGCGATCCTTTTTCTCTGTAGCCTTGTTAACACCTGTTGCTTTTTGACTTTTTAAATGATAGCCATCCTGACTGGTGTGAGGTGGTATCTCATTGTAGTTTTGATTTGCATCTCTCTGATGATTAGCGAGGTTGAGCACTTTTCCCATGTTTGTTGGCTGCTTGGATATCTTCCTTTGAAAAGAGTCTGTTTATGTCCTATGCCCACTTTTTTTTTTTTCTGCTTGATCAGGTGTTTTTATTTTTTATTTTTTTTCATTAATCAGTATTTTTTATTATGGTTTTGTGGGGTACAGTTAAGGGTTAGGTGTACAATTATGTTTCATTCAGGCACCCTGTTGATAAGAGGTGTTTTCCCATCCCCCGACAGATATTTGCTACTGTCAATCCCATCCCCCTCCCCCCCATAGTTTCCCAGTACCGTCAGTCATTTTCTTATAGTGTTGCATTGGATGTTCAAGGTCCATTATATGAGTGAGAACATGTGATACTTGGATCTTTGTTTCTGTGAGAGGTCACTCAGTATTATAGACTCAAGTTCCATCCAGGTTGCAGCGAAATTCATGATTTTGTTCTTTTTTATGGCTGCGTAGTATTCCATCGTGTATATGTACCACATTTTTTAATCCAGTCCTCTTTTGATGGGCAGCATGGT
The DNA here is from genome assembly GCF_000164805.1 of Carlito syrichta. Taxonomy (NCBI): domain Eukaryota; kingdom Metazoa; phylum Chordata; class Mammalia; order Primates; family Tarsiidae; genus Carlito; species Carlito syrichta. The sequence goes on along the minus strand of NW_007198503.1, from coordinate 4,176 downwards.
TGTTTCCAGGTTCTTGCTATTGTGAACAATGCTGCGATAAACATATGTGTGCAGGTATCTTTTTTATAGAGTGATTTGTGTTCTTCAGGGTATATTCCCAGTGGGGGGATTGCAGGGTCATATGGAAGGTCAATTTTTAGAGCTTTTAGGAATCGCCACACTGCTTTCCACAGAGGTTGCACTAGTTTACACTCCCACCAACAGTGTAGAAGTGTTCCCTTTTCACCACACCCTCTCCAGCAGCTGTTATTTTTTGAGTTGTTGATAATTGCCATTCTGACTGGAGTTAGGTGGTATCTCAGTGTGGTTTTGATTTGCATTTCCCTGATGATTAGTGAGGTTGAGCATTTCTTCATGTGTTTGTTGGCTGCTCCAATGTCTTCTTTTGTGAAGTGTCTGTTCATGTCTTTTGCCCATTTTATAATGGGGTTGTTTGTTTTCTTCTTTTCAGTACGTTTCAGTTCCTTGTAGATCCAGGATGTTAAGCCTTTGTCAGACCTAGAGTTGGCAAATACTTTTTCCCAGTCTGTAGGCTGTCTCCCTGCTCTCTTGATGGTTTCTTTGGCTTTGCAGAAGCTTGTCAGTTTAATAAGGTCCCATTTGTCTATCTTCTCTCTTAAGTCCTGTGGGTTTCGGGTTTTGTACAGGAATTGGATGCCAGTTCCGATTTCCATGAGAGTATTTCCTTCCTTTTCTAAGGTTCTTATGGTTTGAGGTTTTACATTTAGGTCTCTGATCCATTTGGAGTTAACCTTTGTGCATGGGGATAGATAGGGGTCCTGTTTCAATCTTCTGCATGTGGTCAGCCAATTTTTCCAGCACCATTTACTGAATAGGTTCTCCTCTCCCCATTGGTAGGTGGTGGGGGCTTTGTCAAAGATGAGTTGGTTGAGGAAATGAGGTTTTGCTTCTGGAATCTCAATTCTGTTCCATTGATCTATATACCTGTCCTGTACCAATACCAAGCTGTTTTGATGATTGTAGCTTTATAGTAAAGTTTGAAGTCTGGTATTGTGATACCACCTGCTTTTTTTTTTTTGCTGAGGATTGTTCTGGCTATTCTTGGACGTTTGTGTTTCCATATGGATTCCTGTGTTGTTTTTTCTAGGTCTGAGAAGAATGTTGTTGGTAATTTAATGGGTATTGCATTGAATTTGTAGATTGCCTTAGGTAAGATGGACATCTTCACAATGTTGATTCTTCCGATCCATGAGCATGGGATATTTTTCCACTTGTTCGTGTCAGCTTTGATTTCTTTGAGCAGTGTTTTGTAATTTTCATTGTAAAGGTCTTTCACGTCTCTGGTTAGGAAGATGCCAAGGTATTTCATTTTTTTTGTGGCTATTGTGAATGGAATTGTGTTTTTTATTTGGGTTTCTGTTTGTTTATTATTGGTGTAGAGAAATGCGATTGTCTTTTGTACATTTATTTTGTATCCTGAGACTTTGGCAAAGGCCTTTATCAATGTAAGGAGGCCTTTGACAGATTCTCTTGGGTTTTCAAGGTACACCATCATATCATCTGCATAGAGAGATAACTTGACTTCCTCTTTTCCTATTTGAATACCTCTGATTGCCTCCTCTTCTCTGATTGCTCTAGCCAGGACTTCCAATACTATGTTGAACAGGAGGGGAGAGAGTGGGCATCCTTGTCTAGTTCCAGTTTTCAGGGGAATTGGTTCCAATTTTTGTCCATTTAGGAGTATGCTGGCTGTGGGTTTCTCGTAGATGGCTTTTACTATTTTGAGGTATGTTCCCCATATGCCTAGATGTTCAAGGGCTTTTATCAAGAAGGGGTGCTGGATTTTATCAAAAGGTTTTTCTGCATCTAGTGATATGATCATGTGGTTTTTGTTTTGACATCTGTTGATGTATTTAATTACATTTATGGCTTTACGAATGTTGAAGCAGCTTTGCATGCCAGGAATGAAGCCTACTTGGTCATGGTGGATGATTTTTGAGATGTATTGCTGAATCCGGTTTGCTAGGATCTTGCTGAGAATTTTAGCATCTATGTTCATCAAAGATATTGGCCTGTAGTTCTCTTTCTTTGTTGGATCTTACCTGGC
>NW_007198503.1:0-1251 GCF_000164805.1 Carlito syrichta | reverse complement strand
TAGGTTTGTGAGTGGGGTATTAAAGTCTCCAGTTATGATAGTGGTAGAGTCAATATCTTTCTTTAGTTTTCCAAGAAGTTGCTTTATGAAAGTTGGCGCACCTATGTTGGGTGCATATATGTTTAGGATAGATATTTCTTGTTGATGGATTGAGCCTTTTATCATTATGTAGTGGCCTTCTGTATCTTTTTTGATTTTTAATAGCTTGAAGGAGTATTTTGTCTGAAATTAAGGTCGCTACTCCTCCTTTCTTTTGTATTCCGTTTGCCTGAAAGTTTGTTTCCCATCCTCTTACTTTGAGTCTGTGGGTGTCCTTTCTAGTGAGATGAGTCTCTTGAAGGCAATAGATTGTTGCCTGATGATATTTTATCCATTTTACCATTCTATGTCTTTTCAGTGGTGCATTTAGTCCATTCACATTTAGGCTAATAATTGAAATGCAAGAGTTGATCCCTGTCATAAGGTTCTTACAGAGTTGATCCTGTTTATTTGTTGTCTTTCTTTGGGTTTTGGAGTTGGTTCATGTGTGTTTTTAATCTTTTGCCTGTACTCTTGTGAAGAATGCTGTTGTTCTTTTTTCTTTTTCTTCTGTGTTCAGTATTTTCTTAAGTGTTTCTTGTAGAGGTGGTCTGGTGGTAGCATAGGTTCTTAGGGATTGGATGTCTGGAAAAGATTTCAATTCTCCCTCACTAATGAAGCTTAGTTTGGCTGGGTAGGTTATTCTTGGTTGAAATTGTTTCTCTTTTAGAACTTTGAAGATAGGGCTCCAGGCTCTTCTGGCCTGAAGGGTTTCTGTTGATAAATCTGCCGCTATTCTAATTGGTTTTCCCTGGTAGGTAGTCTGGCCTTTTTCTCTTGCTGCCTTTAGGATTTTTCCTTTCATAGCTACTTTGTTTAGGCGAATTATTATGTGTCTGGGAGTTGGTCTTCTCGTTTGTTGTCTTGCAGGGGTTCTCTGAATCTCTTGTGTTTGAATTTTTTCATCCTTAATGAGATGAGGGAAGTTTTCTTGAATGATTTCATGAAATGTTTGTTCCAGTGTGGCTTTGGTTTCTCTTTCTGCCTCAGGAAGCCCAATTATTCTTAGGTTTGGTCTCTTGAAGTGATCATTCATCTCTTGCAGGTTTTGTTCTGTCTTTTTGAGCTTCTTTTCTATGCTTTTGACAGTTTGGGTTAGTTCTGTGTTTTGGTCTTCAAGCTCTGAGATTCTTTCTTTGGCTTGGCTGATTCTGCTTTCCATGCTTATTAATC
>NW_007198502.1:0-754 GCF_000164805.1 Carlito syrichta | reverse complement strand
GAAGGGTATTTGTCTGAAATTAAGATTGCTACTCCTCCTTTCTTGTGTATTCCGTTTGCGTGAAAGTTTGTTTCCCATCCTCTTACTTTGAGTCTGTGGGTGTCCTTTCTAGTGAGGTGAGTCTCTTGAAGGCAATAGATTGTTGCCTGATGATATTTTATCCATTTTCCCATTCTATGTCTTTTCAGTGTTGCATTTAGTCCATTCACATTTAGGCTAATAATTGAAATGCAAGAGTTGATCCCTGTCATAAGGTTCTTACAGAGTTGATCCTGTTTATTTGTTGTCTTTCTTTGGGTTTTGGAGTTGGTTCATGTGTGTTTTTAATCTTTTTCCTGTACTCTTGTGAAGAAAGCTGTTTTTCTTTTTTCTTTTTCTTCTGTGTTTAGTATTTTCTTAAGTGTTTCTTGTAGAGGTGGTCTGGTGGTAGCGTAGGTTCTTAGGGATTGGATGTCTGGAAAAGTTTTCAATTCTCCCTCACTAATGAAGCTTAGTTTGGCTGGGTAGGTTATTCTTGGTTGAAATTGTTTCTCTTTTACAACTTTGAAGATAGGGCTCCAGGCTCTTCTGGCCTGAAGGGTTTCTGTTGATAAATCTGCTGCTATTCTAATTGGTTTTCCCTGGTAGGTAGTCTGGCCTTTTTCTCTTGCTGCCTTTAGGATTTTTCCTTTCATAGCTACTTTGTTTAGGCGAATTATTATGTGTCTGGGAGTTGGTCTTCTCGTTTCTTGTCTTGCAGGGGTTCTCTGAATCG
>NW_007198501.1:0-774 GCF_000164805.1 Carlito syrichta | reverse complement strand
CCTCAATTGCTATTTCTAACAATAGGCACAAAAAGCAGTGTTCTGTTTAACTTGGTTTTCGTTAAGACTTTGTCATGCCTGTGTACATCAGTGATATTGGTCTGTGGTATTCTTTGTTTTTACTTTGCGTGTGTCTGTCTTGTTTTGCTATCAGAGTAGTTCGGGGCTCATGTAGTCAGTTGGGAATTATTTCTGCCTCTTCGATTTTGGTGAAGAGTTTAAATGAAACTTATATTTGCTTTTCACCTGCTTGGACAAATTCAGCTGTGAAGCCATCAGGCCCTAGGCTCTTTTTTCCTCCCTCTCTCTTTTCTTCCTCTTTCTTTCTGCTTTGTTTTGTTTTGTTTTGTTTTTTGAGTTGGGCTCCCCATCTGTTGCAGGCTGAAGGGCAGGGCACTGACCATCCTTCTGCTTTGGATCCTCTGCTTTATTTTACACAAAACTATTTGCTGAGTCAAAGATTGAGTGAATGATGAGCCTTCACTCTTCAAGGGAATGTTGGTGCCCGCTGATTACCTAAAGAGGTTACAATTATGAAAATGGCTTAGGTAATCCTATGATCGCAAGACACAGAGTGAAGTAAACACTAATGACGCCACTGGATGGAAATCAGGGGGAAAATCCAAATCGGTTTACTGAAAAGAACTAAAGAAGGCTTTTATTCTCAGTGAAGTGTTCTAATGCTTTCAAATATAACTTCCACATTACTTCCCATAATTTCAAAGAAGGCCAATCCTATCAAGCTTTCCCATTTTCCTTTCGTGCTGCTCCTCC
>NW_007198500.1:0-823 GCF_000164805.1 Carlito syrichta | reverse complement strand
AGTCAGTTGGGAATTATTTCTGCCTCTTCGATTTGGTGAAGAGTTTAAATGAAACTTATATTTGCTTTCACCTGCTTGGACAAATTCAGCTGTGAAGCCATCAGGCCCTAGGCTCTTTTTTCCTCCCTCTCTCTTTTCTTCCTCTTTCTTTCTGCTTTGTTTTGTTTTGTTTTGTTTTTTGAGTTGGGCTCCCCCTCTGTTGCAGGCTGAAGGGCAGGGCACTGACCATCCTTCTGCTTTGGATCCTCTGCTTTATTTTACACAAAACTATTTGCTGAGTCAAAGATTGAGTGAATGATGAGCCTTCACTCTTCAAGGGAATGTTGGTGCCCGCTGATTACCTAAAGAGGTTACAATTATGAAAATGGCTTAGGTAATCCTATGATCGCAAGACACAGAGTGAAGTAAACACTAATGACGCCACTGGATGGAAATCAGGGGGAAAATCCAAATCGGTTTACTGAAAAGAACTAAAGAAGGCTTTTATTCTCAGTGAAGTGTTCTAATGCTTTCAAATATAACTTCCACATTACTTCCCATAATTTCAAAGAAGGCCAATCCTATCAAGCTTTCCCATTTTCCTTTCGTGCTGCTCCTCCCTATTTCCTCAACCACAATGGGTCGAAGGGCCCACTGTCAAGAGATTCGAGCCTGTGTCCTGAATAATTAGCATACATGGGAGTTCAAATGTCGACTGAACTTCTATGGCAGAATAGCATAGAATAATAATACAGACACTTGGACTTGAATATGTTGTATCTTTGGCTCTTGTGCCAGCATGAGCTCCATGGAGCTCTTTCACACCATTACACAGAAGAAGGTG
>NW_007198499.1:0-919 GCF_000164805.1 Carlito syrichta | reverse complement strand
TGCACCAGTGCTACATTTTGAAATGTTTGCTAAAGCATAGAAGCAAAATATGCTGCTACAAGAAAGAGAATGTTTGAACAAAGATGGACAAAAAAGAAACCCACCGGCATGACTCAAGTTTTCAGGCATCGTTCAGTCTCTAGAGGAAGCTAGAGGAACTCTCGGGCTTTTAGGCCCCCAAATCTTGACTGTCTCTTCATAGGACTTATCCTGAAGCTGCCTGAGAATGGTACTTGTGCCATACATTCTTTACTGAACACTAGCTGATGGCGAGCCCCATGATCCAATCTGAGGTCATTTTCTTTATGCGAAAGATGGATATGTGAGGACCAAGAAGAAAAATGAACTGGGAAACAATTCATTTGGCGCAGAATGGAGAGTGGATTTTTTCTTAGTTGGAAGAGTTTTCTAATAATGCCAGCACAGTTGTTACTTGTTTTAGTTTTGTATCAATCAATAATTACCTTTCAGAGAAGAGATAGTAAAAAAGCAGTTGTTTACTGAATGTGTGTCCTTTGTTAGTAATCAATTCCTTAGACGGTGTGTTATTGATATTCTTGCTATTGATAAGGAAGCTGAGGCTGAGAGATAGTAACTTGCTCATTTCACTACTAAATAAATGGAACCCTAGTCAGCCTGACTCCCAAACCCATATGTGTTATTTAACTTTGAAATACTACTTAAGAAATAAATCACGATGATAATAAATGGAATGTAATGTCCTGGACTTCAGTTTGTCAAGTACATTTAATACATTAACTTTGGCCGGGCTCGGTGGCTCAGCCTGACATCCCAGCACTTTGGGAGGCCAAAGTGAGTGGACTGTCTGAGCCCGTGGGTTCGAGACCCACCCGGGCAACTTGACAAGACCTTGTCTCTACAATAAATACAAAATTAGCCGGGCGTGGTAACACGCGCG
>NW_007198498.1:0-952 GCF_000164805.1 Carlito syrichta | reverse complement strand
CTGGGCTCGGGCGATTTTTCCAGCTCAGCCTTCCAAGTGTCTGGAACTTTGTGAGCTCAGGAAGAAAAAAACTGAAGGTGGTTCACAGGGAGGAGAGTTCGATGGCCCTTTTTTTTCCAAGTTGATGGGGCGGGTGTCAGACAGGCCTGTGAGCGTCCTCTGGAGCCACAGCGCCATCGTGAGGACAAAGTTTCATGGATGAGTCGGAAAGATCTTTGCAATGCCCTAGCCATTGAGGAAGCAAGGATTGAACGGAAGTGGCACAAGCCAGAGCAAGATGCAGAAATTTGGGGAATTTCTGAGGAATGAGGGACCAAGACTGAGTCAGCAGCTTCCAAGAGGTCTCAGCACAGGCAGGAGGGGGACAGGGTTTCAGTTTCCTCAGAGTTTGAGTAGTTCAAGGGCATGCCATTTGCAGTCAAGAGCAGGCCTTGAGGCATTTATCATAGAAAGAGGGTCCTAGGAGTTGTAGGCATCTTGTTTCTTTTTTTGTGTGAATTCTCACTCTTGTCGCCCAGGCTAGAGTGCAGTGAGGTGCTCATGGGCATCGCAGACTCCAACTGGTGGACTCAGCCTTCCTTGTAGCTGGAAGGAATTTTAGATGCACGCCACCATGTCGGGCTCACAGGTTAACTGTCAAATCATTCCAAGTTGTGCCTGAAAATGATAAGACCCACGACTAGTTATCACCGGGAGGACTGGCCATATACACGACCTGGCTCTATCCTCTTCCTGATGCCTTTACTCCTGGATTGGCCTCCTTCTCTCCCAGCTAGGTTCTAGTATTCTGAATTGAGTTTTCCATCCAAGACTGAAAAGTCTTTTTTCTAAAGCCAAGTAGCTCATAAGCTGATTCTAAAGAATCAGAAAACAGTCTTCTTTATCCTCCTACAGCATACTCATAACTGGGACCTGTGATTGGTCATGTTTTTCTTCCACAGCCACTGGATGG
>NW_007198497.1:0-1106 GCF_000164805.1 Carlito syrichta | reverse complement strand
CGATAACACGTTAACTACTTGGGTAAGAAATTCAATAGAAACCTAAACCTCACCGAGTGACAAACTTGAAATTAAAAAGAAGCATATATAATATATATATATATATATATATATATATATATATATATATATATATATATATATATATCCACACAGCACCCATAAAACATGCGGGATCAAAGACAGAGGAACCAGAGATATATTCAACAGGAAACTAGCGAAGTGCAGGGCCATTCTTGATATTTTCCTAAAGTGCAAATGAAATGAGATAACATACGTATAAAAAGTATCAAAATTATCTAACTGGAAAATTTTCTCTAAAAATTATCTTAAAATCAATGACGGACATGGTGGTTCAACCAAAAAAAATTATCTTAAAATCAGAGATAAACAAAAATTGTATTTAATAACTTGATTTAATTTTTCTCTTTACTTGAGGGGCTAAGCTCTTCATTGCTGAAAATCGTGTATGATTCAGTGTTAGATATTTGCTGTTTAAATTTGCATTACACTTCTTTCTTAGATAATATACTTTGATGTTCATAGGAGTGCTCTATTCGAGTTGTCGTCATTCTCACCTAGGAACCCAGGTTGCCCTGGTAGCCACTAGAGAATTGCAGGTTCCTTGGTGGGCAGGGAGGGAACGAGCGTGGCAAAACTAACAGTGGTCTTAGTCTCCACCGGAAAGCGATGTCGGTCACTGGCCAGAACAAGTCACCCGAGCATGTCTGACTGCCAGAGGGAAGGAGTGGTGGTGGGACACGAGGGGAGGATGCTCATTTAAATCTTAATGAACAGCAATACGGGATACCACAAAGGCCTCCGGTTCTTTCAGAATTCTTTCTCCTGTCTGTGAGACTAATCTTTCTACCAGGAAGTTCCACAGTGCCCCCAACTTTTGAACCTCTCTCTCCCCATGGCTCACCTCTTCCCTCGTGAGTTAGTCCCTTCCGATATTCAATCGGTTAATGTTCATTAGAACAGCCACCATGAAAACCCCATTTTCCAGTGCTGTGAGTTTATTTTTCAATCCTACCCTCCAGAATCCACAGATAAATCACTTTTCTCATGAAGGCTTTCTTGATGACTGCAGCCCATACCAAGTG
>NW_007198496.1:0-1037 GCF_000164805.1 Carlito syrichta | reverse complement strand
CGGCTGGAGTGCAGTGGTGTAATCATAGCTCACTGCAGCTTCCCTTTCCTAGTCTCAAGTGATTCTCCTGCTTCAGCCTCCTGAGCTACTGGGACTAGAGGTCCCTCCACCACATTCAGCTATTTTTTTTTATTTTTATTTTTTGTAGAGATGGGATCTCACTATGCTGTCCAGTCTCAAAATGCATTTTCCTATGTCCCTCTCTATTTTCCTGGGCATTATATGAATAGCATTTAACATTTATGTGACAATGGTGCCCAAGACTGCATTTAAAACCATTTGTTTATTGAAATACTAATGACAATGACAGTGAGATTCAGCCATGCTGATTTGAGGTGTTCCTATTTCAGAGATGGGGTGAAATGATCTGACCCTCCCTACCCCATACATGCATTCTCTCTGATGAAATTCCAACCTGTGGGAAGAAGATATTCTTGAAGTAGCATTACAGGTACCAAAAATGCCTGAAGGAAAGTAACTTGAGAGCCTTTCAAAGAATGGCAAGGCTTAGAGTTATTTGCTCTTGTTTTGGGAAACAGGAAGAAATGGTGTTGTTTCACATTTTAGGAGCTAAGGTTTAAGGTCACAGTCTGAGACATGGCACTTTCCATTCTCACCAAGTCTGATAATTTCTGCTGCTAGTATGGATTCCTCAGGGTGGCAGATGGGTACAGGGGACTCAGAGGCTTGACCGGAGTTCTTCTGAGGGCAGCACCGACTCCTTGTAAACACTCATCATCAAGTAAGTCTCCTAATAGACAACTGACCTGACTTTGGGGAAAATAACACTGAAAACAACCTGGAGTAAGTTTTAAGGTGAACTTGACTTACTTGGCAGTCAGAAGATATCAATTTCCAAAGAAACTTTGGTACATGCGTGTGCATTACAGAAGACAATCTCTGGTGTGTAGACCCCACCCTCCCAACAGCAGACCACTCACATCTCAGTTTCTGTTTGAGTAGGACAGTCACATTCTCAAAGACTTAAAATATAACCCTCAGACATGCCTGATTTTTAACTGTAATGTCCTCATAAC
>NW_007198495.1:0-1404 GCF_000164805.1 Carlito syrichta | reverse complement strand
GAGTCTCACTCTGTCACCCAGACTGGAGTACAGTGGCTGCTCCTGGCCACTGCAGCCTTGACATGCTGGGCTCCGCGATCCTTCCGCCTCAGCCTTCCAAGTAGCCAGAATTACAGGCATGTGCTACCACGCCTGGCTGATTTTTTGATTTATTGTAGAGATGAGGTCTCGCTGACCAGACAGGTCTCGACCCCGTGGGCTCAGGAAATCCACTCACCTCAGCCTCCAAAAGGCACGGGATTACAGGCTGAGCCACTGAACCCGGCTGAGACTTAATTTTTTAATAGAGGAAGTTTATTAAAATAATAAAAAAATTGTCCTTTTTGTGCTTAATATCTGTCTAAAGAAGCAAAATTTCTGGCATTTAGATGAAGGTAAATATTAACTTAATTATCAGGATATTATATTTTAACCTAATTTTAACATAATTGTATGTATTCCTAAAAAAGTAGTATTGTTTTACCTCTTTTATCACATTATATAAAGTCATATTGGGGTAAGCATCAATTTGGTGTTGATAAAAATTTAGTTTTCTACATGCAACCATGTTAATGTAGATTATTCATTTTTCATCATTTTATGACGACACTCAAATATGTTTTTCACACTTGTGGATGAACATTTGTATTGTTATGAGTGCTTAACTATAAAACTATGATGACATAAGTATTACAGTCCACATCTTTTCATTTCATGGAAGATGATTCTCTCAAATATACTTCTAATGTTGCCATTTCTCTACTGTAGGCTATGTTAGCACATGAACAGCTAACACTAAAGTGTTTCCCAAATGTAAGGTATAACTTATACTTCTAGCAGTATAAACATACACAATGCCTCTTTCTTCATGATATTTTCAACATTATACATTTTTTCATTTTTAAAAGGTTTTTTATTTTTTGGTTTGATTTTTTGAGTCAGAGTCTCCCTCTGTTGCCCAGACTGGATGGTCACAGGCACCTCAGCCTCAAAGTGCTCGACTCAGGTGATCCTTCCACCTCAACATTCCAGGCAGTTGAAACTACAGGCTCATGCCATCACACCCAGCTAACTGTTTGGTTTATTGTCGAGCTCAGGAAGAAAAAAACTGAAGGTGCTCCACAGGGATCAGAGTTTCACATTAAAGGGAAGTCTAAAGAATGCTAACAGTGAAGGAAGTTTTCAGAAATTGAGCAAAATGCAACGTAACCACAATGCTTGCTATGCCTTGTTGTGGCACCTTTTTACCAAGTTGATAGGCTGGAGTAGACAAGACCAGTTAGATTCGTCTTGAGCAACAGCGCCATCATGAGGAAACAGTTTCATGAACCCCCAAATCAAGAGCATCTGTGCAAGTCCTAGCAGTTGAGGAAGCAAGGACTGAACAGAGGTGGCAGAAGCCAGAGCCAGATGCAGAGACATGGG
>NW_007198494.1:0-899 GCF_000164805.1 Carlito syrichta | reverse complement strand
ATTGCTCTTAATCAATTTTGCATAATTTTACTTTTTCACTTCTTAAAAAAAGGTATCACTTTATGTTTAAAATAGTCCTATAATTATAAATATATAAAATTGGTTCACCTATTCTCTCTCCCTTGACACCTATTCTTTCTCCCTTGAGAAAATGAGTGAACCATATGAAAAAGTATGGCTGCATATACTTTCACAAATGCAGAAGAAAGAATCCAACAATGACCTATGTTCCGTGCTTGATAAACCATGTTATTTTGGAATAGACTATTCACCAAGTGTGTAATGAGACTTAACCTGCTATAGACTATTTACACTCAAGTATCCAAAAGTAGAGGTAGAATCTAAGAGTCAGTTCACAATATTGGTTAATCTTACTTGGCTCACAATCAGAGATTGGGTACATAAACAATAGCTTTTCTTATGTAGTTCCACCATCAATTTACATTTGCCTAATTGGGACAATATCTTTTCTTTTCCTTAATAACAGAAACAGGTCTTTCTGTGAAGTAACTGAGTACACATGGTTTTTTAATCAGCTGGTTCCAAAACTTCTTATTAAGCACTACTTCAAAGAAAAAAACAAATTATGTTTTGGTCTGATTGCTTATATAGGCATTTCCAAATAGGAAAAAAATCCTTAGAATGAAAATACTTTGAAAATATATTAATTACTTTAGACATAAAGAGTATCCTTGAAAATAAATGCTGATATGAATGTGATTCAAATATAATATATTTAAAATGGAAAGGAAAAATATAATACACCTGGATAGAATTATGCAAATGGCATGGGTAAAATTTTCCCCTAGGGATAATTTCAGCATGTTCTCTAAATCCATTTTTTCATAAAAGAAAAAGTTGAGATAATCTTTTTATATTTCCTTAACTGATGCAGAGTT
>NW_007198493.1:0-799 GCF_000164805.1 Carlito syrichta | reverse complement strand
CTCCCTTGAGAAAATGAGTGAACCATATGAAAAAGTATGGCTGCATATACTTTCACAAATGCAGAAGAAAGAATCCAACAATGACCTATGTTCCGTGCTTGATAAACCATGTTATTTTGCAATAGACTATTCACCAAGTGTGTAATGAGACTTAACCTGCTATAGACTATTTACACTCAAGTATCCAAAAGTAGAGGTAGAATCTAAGAGTCAGTTCACAATATTGGTTAATCTTACTTGGCTCACAATCAGAGATTGGGTACATAAACAATAGCTTTTCTTATGTAGTTCCACCATCAATTTACATTTGCCTAATTGGGACAATATCTTTTCTTTTCCTTAATAACAGAAACAGGTCTTTCTGTGAAGTAACTGAGTACACATGGTTTTTTAATCAGCTGGTTCCAAAACTTCTTATTAAGCACTACTTCAAAGAAAAAAACAAATTATGTTTTGGTCTGATTGCTTATATAGGCATTTCCAAATAGGAAAAAAATCCTTAGAATGAAAATACTTTGAAAATATATTAATTACTTTAGACATAAAGAGTATCCTTGAAAATAAATGCTGATATGAATGTGATTCAAATATAATATATTTAAAATGGAAAGGAAAAATATAATACACCTGGATAGAATTATGCAAATGGCATGGGTAAAATTTTCCCCTAGGGATAATTTCAGCATGTTCTCTAAATCCATTTTTTCATAAAAGAAAAAGTTGAGATAATCTTTTTATATTTCCTTAAACTGATGCAGAGTTTATTCTTAGACTACAAATTAATAAAGCAAGTATTTTT
>NW_007198492.1:0-782 GCF_000164805.1 Carlito syrichta | reverse complement strand
TGAAAATAAATGCTGATATGAATGTGATTCAAATATAATATATTTAAATGGAAAGGAAAAATATAATACACCTGGATAGAATTATGCAAATGGCATGGGTAAAATTTTCCCCTAGGGATAATTTCAGCATGTTCTCTAAATCCATTTTTTCATAAAAGAAAAAGTTGAGATAATCTTTTTATATTTCCTTAAACTGATGCAGAGTTTATTCTTAGACTAACAAATTAATAAAGCAAGTATTTTTAAAGAATTAGCATATGTTGCTCTTTATGATTATGAACGGCCTCTGCTTAGTTTTGCTAATCAAGCATGTTTATTACTAGAGTCATTTGACAGTGCTCTCAAATAAGTCACCTTAGTATAATTGCTTTAATTCTTAGACATATGTCTTTTCATTAGATGTAAGTGTTCATTTCTTAGGCATGAATATTTATTTTAATCAGGCAGAGTGAAAAAATATCAACAACATGAGATTAGTGTCAATAGACAAGTGGTGTTCTTAAAACAGATTTAGCAATATATCTTGAATACACTGTCATGTGTTTAAGCTTCAGTTTCTCATCGGTGCAGTTGAGGGAAAGAAATATGTTTAACTGTTGTTTGGAGGATCAAATGAGATAATGTATTTGAAAAAACACAGAGTACTAGTTACATACCATTATTATTATATTCAGGAAGTAACTTAGGTAAATAATCCAGCAGGAGTGACCATTTTGTTTTCAGATACTCAAGACAAATAAACATAATTAATGTGTGGGTCACAGCCTCATTTCTTTCCTTGG
>NW_007198491.1:2194-3271 GCF_000164805.1 Carlito syrichta | reverse complement strand
AAATATCACCAGGCAACAATATACTGCCTTCAAGAGACCCATCTCACTAGAAAGGACATACACAGACTCAAAGTAAGAGGATGGGAAACAAATTTTCAGGCGAATGGAACACAAAAGAAAGGAGGAGTCGCGATCCTAATTTCAGACAAAATACCATTTAAGCTATCAAAAATTAAAAAAGATACAGAGGGCCACTACATAATGATAAAAGGTTCACTCCATCAACAAGAAATATCTATCCTAAACATATATGCACCCAACATAGGCGCACCAACATTCATAAAGCAACTTCTAGGAAAACTAAAGAAAGACATTGACTCTAACACCATAATAACTGGGGACTTTAATACACCACTCACAACTTTAGACAGATCATCAGGACAAAAAATCAGCAAGGAGATCCGGAAACTCAATGAGACTCTGGACCAAATGGACTTAATTGATACCTATAGAACACTCCATCCAAAGACCACAGAATACACATTCTACTCATCACCACATGGAACATATTCTAAGATCGACCACATAATTGGACACAAATCAAGTATAAGTAAATTTAAAAGAACTGAAATTCTGCCATGCACCTTTTCGGACCACAGTGGAATAAAAATAAACATTGACACCAACAAAGTCCCCCCAAAATCCACAAAGACATGGACACTAAACAGCATGATGCTAAATAACTCCTGGGTCAATGATGACATCAAAATAGAGATCAAAAGATACCTGGAAACAAATGAAAATAAAGAAACATCTTACCAAAATCTCTGGGATGCCTTAAAAGCTGTAATAAGAGGGGAATTTATATCCCTACAAACACACATGAGGAAAATGGAAGGAACAGAAATTGACAACCTAACAAGCCACCTAAAGAAGCTGGAAAAGCAAGACCACAAAAACCCTAATTTCAGCAGAAGAATCCAGATCACCAAAATAAAAGCCCAAATCCAGGACATAGAAGACAAAAAGATAATACAAAAAATCAATGAAACAAAAAGCTGGGTTCTTCAAAAGGGTAAACAAGATTGATGGTCCCCTAGCTAGACTGACCAGAAAAAAACGAGAAAAAAACCAAAT
>NW_007198491.1:0-866 GCF_000164805.1 Carlito syrichta | reverse complement strand
TTCACCACCTACCAGTGGGGAGAGGAGAACCTATTCAGTAAATGGTGCTGGGAAAATTGGCTGACCACATGCAGAAGATTGAAACAGGACCCCTATCTATCCCCATGCACAAAGGTTAACTCCAAATGGATCAGAGACCTAAATGTAAAACCTCAAACCATAAGAACCTTAGAAAAGGAAGGAAATACTCTCATGGAAATCGGAACTGGCATCCAATTTCTGTACAAAACCCGAAACCCACAGGACTTAAGAGAGAAGATAGACAAATGGGACCTTATTAAACTGACAAGCTTCTGCAAAGCCAAAGAAACCATCAAGAGAGCAGGGAGACAGCCTACAGACTGGGAAAAAGTACTTGCCAACTCTAGGTCTGACAAAGGCTTAACATCCTGGATCTACAAGGAACTGAAGCGTACTGAAAAGAAGAAAACAAACAACCCCATTATAAAATGGGCAAAAGACATGAACAGACACTTCACAAAAGAAGACATTCGAGCAGCCAACAAACACATGAAGAAATGCTCAACCTCACTAATCATCAGGGAGATGCAAATCAAAACCACACTGAGATACCACCTAACTCCAGTCAGAATGGCAATTATCAACAACTCAAAAAATAACAGCTGCTGGAGAGGGTGTGGTGAAAAGGGAACACTTCTACACTGTTGGTGGGAGTGTAAACTAGTGCAACCTCTGTGGAAAGCAGTGTGGCGATTCCTAAAAGCTCTAAAAATTGACCTTCCATATGACCCTGCAATCCCCCTACTGGGAATATACCCTGAAGAACACAAATCACTCTATAAAAAAGATACCTGCACAAGTATGTTTATCGCAGCATTGTTCACAATAGGCAAGAACCTGGAAAG
>NW_007198490.1:0-878 GCF_000164805.1 Carlito syrichta | reverse complement strand
CATCCTTCTGCCTTAGCCTTCCAAGTAGTTGGAACCACCAGCATACACCACATGCCCGGCTAATATTATTATTATTATTTTATTTATTGTAGAGGTGAGGTCCCACCAAGTTGCCCAGGCTCGTCTGGAAACCGCAGACTCAGGCAAACCTCTCACCTCAGCCGCCCAAAGTCCTGGGATTATAGGCATGAGCCACTGCACCCGGCCAGTCATTACTGTATATCTTGGTAGTATTAAACACTTTCACTACGTTGTGTAACTACCACCCCTATCTATATCCCAAAGTTTTCTTCAGCCCCAATACAATCTCTGTGGATCATCCTCATAAACAACAAGCTATTAAACAGTAGTTTTCCCACTTCCTATATCTGGTCCCTGGTAACCACCATTCCACCTTCTGTCTCTATGAACTTGGCTCTTCCAGTTACCTCATAAAAGTGGACTCTTGCAAGATTTCCCCTTCCAGCCGGGCTTGGTGGTTCGGCCTGTAATCCAGCGCCTTTGGGAGGCTGAGGTGAGTGGATTGCCTGAGCCCACGGGTTCGAGACCCACCTGGGCAGGCGAGACCTCATCTTTACAATAAAATCAAAAAATTAGCAGGCTGTGGTAGCGCATGCCTGTAATTCTGGCTACTCGGAAGGCTGAGGCGGAAGGATCACTGGAGCCCAGCAGGTCGCGGCTGTGGTGGCTGGGAGTGGCCACTGCACTCCAGTCTGGGTGACAGAGTGAGTCTCCAATTTAAAAAAAAAAAATTTCCCCTTCTGTGTCTGCCTTATTTCCCTTCCTTTTTGTGACTGAGAATTATTTCATTGTATGAGTAGACCTCAAATCATTGTATGAGTAGATGGACAGATGAACACGTTAGTTCTACCTTTTGG
>NW_007198489.1:0-765 GCF_000164805.1 Carlito syrichta | reverse complement strand
CAAGTCCTGGGATTATAGGCATGAGCCACTGCACCCGGCCAGTCATTACTGTATATCTTGGTAGTATTAAACACTTTCACTACGTTGTGTAACTACCACCCCTATCTATATCCCAAAGTTTTCTTCAGCCCCAATACAATCTCTGTGGATCATCCTCATAAACAACAAGCTATTAAACAGTAGTTTTCCCACTTCCTATATCTGGTCCCTGGTAACCACCATTCCACCTTCTGTCTCTATGAACTTGGCTCTTCCAGTTACCTCATAAAAGTGGACTCTTGCAAGATTTCCCCTTCCAGCCGGGCTTGGTGGTTCGGCCTGTAATCCAGCGCCTTTGGGAGGCTGAGGTGAGTGGATTGCCTGAGCCCACGGGTTCGAGACCCACCTGGGCAGGCGAGACCTCATCTTTACAATAAAATCAAAAAATTAGCAGGCTGTGGTAGCGCATGCCTGTAATTCCGGCTACTCGGAAGGCTGAGGCGGAAGGATCACTGGAGCCCAGCAGGTCGCGGCTGTGGTGGCTGGGAGTGGCCACTGCACTCCAGTCTGGGTGACAGAGTGAGTCTCCAATTTAAAAAAAAAAAATTTCCCCTTCTGTGTCTGCCTCATTTCCCTTCCTTTTTGTGACTGAGAATTATTTCATTGTATGAGTAGACCTCAAATCATTGTATGAGTAGATGGACAGATGAACACGTTAGTTCTACCTTTTGGCTATTGTGAATGATGTTGCTATGAACATCAGTGTACAAATATCTGTTTGACAGT
>NW_007198488.1:0-726 GCF_000164805.1 Carlito syrichta | reverse complement strand
TTTTTACTGAGGATTGTTCTGGCTATTCTTGGACGTTTGTGTTTCCATATGAATTCCTGTGTTGTCTTTCTAGGTCTGAGAAGAATGTTGCTGGTAATTTGATGGCTATTGCATTGAATTTGTAGATTGCCTTAGGTAAGATGGACATCTTCACAATGTTGATTCTTCCGATCCATGAGCATGGAATATTTTTCCACTTGTTTGTGTCATGATTTCTTTGAGCAGTGTTTTGTAGTTTTCCTTGTAAAGGTCTTTCATGTCTCTGGTTAGGAAGATGCCAAGGTATTTCATTTTTTTTTGTGGCTATTGTGAATGGAATTGTGTTTTTTATTTGGGTTTCTGTTTGTTTATTATTGGTGTAGAGAAATGCGATTGTCTTTTGTACATTTATTTTGTATCCTGAGACTTTGCCAAAGGCCTTTATCAGTGTAAGGAGGTTTTTGACAGATTCTCTTGGGTTTTCAAGGTACACAATCATATCATCTGCAAAGAGAGATAACTTGACTTCCTCTTTTCCTATTTGGATACCCCTCATTGCCTTCCCTTCTCTGATTGCTTGAGCCAGGACTTCCAATACTATGTTGAACAGGAGGGGTAAGAGTGGGCATCCTTGTCTTGTTCCAGTTTTCAGGGGAAATGGTTCTAATTTTTGTCCATTTAGGAGTATGCTCGCTGTGGGTTTTTCGTAGATGGCTTTTACTATTTTGAGGTATGTTCCCCGTATGG
>NW_007198487.1:0-1013 GCF_000164805.1 Carlito syrichta | reverse complement strand
TTCTCAGATTTTGGTACTGAAAGTTGAGCCCTCAAACTCCTCCATCCCAGCAAGTCAGGACCGCTGGTTACCCTTTGCATTCTAGTCAGTGTGAACTAAGTTCTTAGGGTGTTCCCAAAAAAGTGTCCGTTGTTAGTTTGGTTGGCTGCAACCTAATGCTCAGGCGATAACTAAGCCACTTACCTTCCATACATTAATGGTCACTTAGACAGAACTCTAGCTTTGAGTCAGGGGTGGAGGACTCTGCCCAGCAGGAGGTTTTTCAGGCCCAGGTACAAGCATCTGCTATAGGAAGAAACCCCCATATGGATTCATGTGAGGCAGGAAGGGCAGAGAAGGTCGCTGTGGGCTGAGCCCAGGAAAACATCTACGTCTGCCTCTGGGCTCATTGCATGACATGGAGGAGAGTGTAGGTTTGTTTCTGATCTGAGGTTTAAATGCAGATTCAGTAACCGCCCACCCACTGGAAGATGGGGGACCAGGGAGGAAGAGGGGCAGTATGCTCCAGAGTGAAACTCCCTAATCCCAGTCCCGGGTGTCCGAGTCATGGCCCAGGGAGAAGGCAGGCACAGGAGAAAGCCTCTTCCATATATTTGCAAAGAGCCGAGAACATTGTCTCCAAGGAAATACTCTTGAGATTTTTTATGGTTTATTAAAAAGGTGAAAATTATTAAATAGTTTTATCTGAAATCTGAAATACTCCATGAGTGGAATAAACGTTTGTCTTTATTTTTGTGGTGTTGAGAGATATTTTTGATTTCCAGTGCTTGCTAATCTGTTAGTTTTCCTTAGTACAGGTAATTATATTATAAATTAACAAGGGAAAGTAAACCAACAATGGGGTTTTAATTGCATATAATTACTTGATGTCATAAAGTATTTTACAATTGAGAAAATTTGTCTGAAGTTTTAATATTTATTGAATAGAATTTAGGGTAATTTTTTTATTTCCCCCAACTGCCTAGTAGTCTTTATACAAGGAAATGGAAGCACAGTGAGAATCCTGAACTGAA
>NW_007198486.1:0-797 GCF_000164805.1 Carlito syrichta | reverse complement strand
TCTGTTAGTTTTCCTTTAGTACAGGTAATTATATTATAAATTAACAAGGGAAAGTAAACCAACAATGGGGTTTTATTTGCATATAATTACTTGATGTCATAAAGTATTTTACAATTGAGAAAATTTGTCTGAAAGTTTTAATATTTATTGAATAGAATTTAGGGTAATTTTTGTATTTCCCCCAACTGCCTAGTAGTCTTTATAACAAGGAAATGGAAGCACAGTGAGAATCCTGAACTGAAACAAAGTTACACATGAGAGTGATTAAAATGAATCTGTTTGTCTTTGATTCAATAGGAATCCAAAACAAATTTGATCTGATCAACAAGGATCGGTAGAAAAGTTAGTGAAGATTCACTTTCTTTGAAACTGGTAAAGGCAAGGAAATAACACTTGCAAACAATGGAGGCTCCAACACTGAAACTCATTGTGAAGTGGAATTTTGGGGGTTTCAGGTTTTAATTTGAGCTGTACAAGCAGGTGCAGTGATGGAGGAAGAACTTCTGTGATTATACTGTTGCCACTCCTGGCAAATGAAATTCACCATTAATCCAGCTTTATGTGTTTGATCATAGAGACTCTGTCAGTGCTGACCTGTTTACTGGCATTCACTCCCTAGGTACTTCTCTTACCTTGGGACTTGGGATCCTGAGAGGGAGAAAAGAAAACAAGCAAAGGCAAGTTCAGCGTCAGATCTGAAAAACAAAAATCCAGCAAAAGAAATTCCAGCCGTGAAACAATGTGGCCAGGAACATTATAGGAGCAAGTAGGGGTAGAAAATGCCTCTTCTAAAGCAA
>NW_007198485.1:0-817 GCF_000164805.1 Carlito syrichta | reverse complement strand
CTTGACATGAGTTACGGTTTTGATTTTGATTCTATTTGTGGTCTACAAATATAAGACAGAAGATACTTCCATGAGATTATGGAATCCTCTGAGACTCTACAACCTTAGAGAAGCGATAAAACTGATGAAAATGCATCTGGTTTGGGAGCAGACTCCATATTACATGGTAATGCTCCAAGTTTAACAACTACGACTGCAGAAGACTATGGGGAAGGGGAGGAGGCAAAAGGCTGAAATTTCAGCAAGTGACTGGGCAGAAAGAAAAAAAGCAAGGGAAAAAAAGATGCGCTAATACTGTTTGAAAATGGCAGCCTATTAATAATCACTGCATTCCTGAAAACATAGGCAAATCATACCAGCATTCCTTCCTACTTACGTTAAGCAAGCCCAACAAGCACAAGAGTTACATTGCTCTTTGAGGAAAAGGAGGCTGCTTGATAGCTGAATATATATCTAAAATCAGTCCCTGGAGTTGCTACCAAGAGCTTACAGATTTGGAAATCATGTACTTTTCTCACTAAGAAGGAGAACAAATTATTTTCTCAACTGGAAATTCTTACTTACTCCAGAAAGAATTATCCTTCTACATATATATATATTTTTCTTTAAAGCAAAGCAAAACTACACTTAAACATAGACTTTCGGTCACAGTTCAAAATATCTATTCAGCATTCCCTCTCCCTGATGCCTTTTCTTTCAAGAAAATCACACACACACACACACACACACACACACACACACAAACACACACACAAACACACACTCACTCCAACAGAGAGATATACATTATATAATATATATTCTGTATGAATAAGAA
>NW_007198484.1:0-6811 GCF_000164805.1 Carlito syrichta | reverse complement strand
AATCCAACAATGACCTATGTTCCGTGCTTGATAAACCATGTTATTTGGAATAGACTATTCACCAAGTGTGTAATGAGACTTAACCTGCTATAGACTATTTACACTCAAGTATCCAAAAGTAGAAGTAGAATCTAAGAGTCAGTTCACAATATTGGTTAATCTTACTTGGCTCACAATCAGAGATTGGGTACATAAACAATAGCTTTTCTTATGTAGTTCCACCATCAATTTACATTTGCCTAATTGGGACAATATCTTTTCTTTTCCTTAATAACAGAAACAGGTCTTTCTGTGAAGTAACTGAGTACACATGGTTTTTTAATCAGCTGGTTCCAAAACTTCTTATTAAGCACTACTTCAAAGAAAAAAACAAATTATGTTTTGGTCTGATTGCTTATATAGGCATTTCCAAATAGGAAAAAAATCCTTAGAATGAAAATACTTTGAAAATATATTAATTACTTTAGACATAAAGAGTATCCTTGAAAATAAATGCTGATATGAATGTGATTCAAATATAATGTATTTAAAATGGAAAGGAAAAATATAATACACCTGGATAGAATTATGCAAATGGCATGGGTAAAATTTTCCCCTAGGGATAATTTCAGCATGTTCTCTAAATCCATTTTTTCATAAAAGAAAAAGTTGAGATAATCTTTTTATATTTCCTTAAACTGATGCAGAGTTTATTCTTAGACTAACAAATTAATAAAGCAAGTATTTTTAAAGAATTAGCATATGTTGCTCTTTATGATTATGAACGGCCTCTGCTTAGTTTTGGTAATCAAGCATGTTTATTACTAGAGTCATTTGATAGTGCTCTCAAATAAGTCACCTTAGTATAATTGCTTTCATTCTTAGACATATGTCTTTTCATTAGATGTAAGTGTTCATTTCTTAGGCATGAATATTTATTTTAATCAGGCAGAGTGAAAAAATATCAACAACATGAGATTAGTGTCAATAGACAAGTGGTGTTCTTAAAACAGATTTAGCAATATATCTTGAATACACTGTCATGTGTTTAAGCTTCAGTTTCTCATCGGTGCAGTTGAGGGAAAGAAATATGTTTAACTGTTGTTTGGAGGATCAAATGAGATAATGTATTTGAAAAAACACAGAGTACTAGTTACATACCATTATTATTATATTCAGGAAGTAACTTAGGTAAATAATCCAGCAGGAGTGACCATTTTGTTTTCAGATACTCAAGACAAATAAACATAATTAATGTGTGGGTCACAGCCTCATTTCTTTCCTTGCTTAACGATAACTCTATCGACCTAAACAATCACCAGAGATGTAAGATGTTGGAAAGGTTACAATTAACTTTTAAGTCTGAACACAATTTTCCGGTAATTTGTTAAAAAGAACAAGTCTAATTCTTTCATGATTCCAAACCTGGAATTTATAATTTTAAAAATACATAAGCATCAGCTGTTCAGTTATTTGCATATGCATAGTGGCTTATTCTACAGAAGGATTCCACCCAATTTCAAAATAATTAGTGTTAGGGTATGGCATTGCATTTGTCTATGGACATGGCTCTTTGGTCTTGCGTTGTTTAAGGTTATACAGGTGGCCCAATGTTGTGTGACGTTGCATGTACAATATTAGTTGTGTATCAAAAGACACTGGCTCAGTGCCCTTTCAACAAGGCCCTGGGAATCCACCTAGCCTTGCCAGAACAGGCTTGAGGGAGTCCAGCAGAGGGAAGTAATGAGAGTGTGTGCCAGTGTGTGAGTGTGAGTACACAGGACGGAGGCATTGAGCTGCGGGGTGGTCTCCTGCACAAGTTACAGAGGCCACTCACTGTGTCTGCGGTTTTCAGTCAGGGCAGGACAGAGGGAAACAGGCGGCACATCCTTCCCAGGGTGGGCAGCGTCCTGTGAATTTGGTGGAGGTGGCGGCATTGGAGGGTGAGGGCGGATGTCTCCTGAGGATTTAGGGCGTGGCCTGAGTAGGGGGCGGCGGGGAGATTGCGCGCACGAATTTGCTCATGGCGCCCCGTTTCCCGTGATGTGAAATTGTATTGTGAGAGGGGCCGAGCAGAGCATCTCCGGAGCTGTCACCTTTGTGGCCTGAATCCGTTTCTGCCTCTGCCCAGGCCAGCTCTAACCCATTCCCTCGCTGTCCTTCCCACGATAACGCCGCCACCACCCTCACCCTGCCCCCCACCACCGCACCCTCACCCTGCCCCCCACACAGGGTCACTAGGTCTGTGGGTTCGGACTGGAACCTAAGGCACACCCTGGATGGCCCCACATCATCATCAGAACCATCAATGAGATGCAAACATGAAAGATAAGATGTAGAAGGATCACAACTGGGCGGAGGCTGCCCTTCTGGAAGGTACCATCCCCCACCAACCAGCCACACCACCAGCGGGGCCCCACTGTTCTTCTGGCACCAACGCTTGTCGCAGGGATGACCTTTTCCTGCCCCAGCCACTGACTGCTTGCCTGACTCCTTGCTGTTTTATTCTGTGGGAGTGGGCTCGCCCCTGGCCCATGTGTGTGTGTGTGTGTGTGTGTGTGTGTGTGTATGTGGGTGGGGGCGCATGCACACGCACGCATGCGCATGCACCGAGGGTTGCAGGGACTCTCTCCGGGACCCCACGTCAGAAACCCCCGAGACACTTCTCCCAGTACTGTGCTCACTGGACTGGGCTGTGCTTCTCTCCATCGGTGAAGCACTTGGCACCTCCTCCCTCCAGTCTCTGCCTCTCAGGAGACCACTGTGTAGCAATTACCGCTCGCTCCCCATTCTTCCACCTTTGGAATTTTATAAATAACTCTGTGCACAGTCTGTGTGTATGTTCGGCATTACAGAGCTCAAACATTCTACATGTGTATGCATGGTGTGTCCCACACTGATTTGAGGTGGACGGCGCATGCATGTGGGTTTAAGTGGCTGCGTGTCTGTGTGTCGTGTCGTGTGCACGATGGGTGCACACTGATACGTGCATGTTTTAGTGTGGATCCTGTGCTGTTGTTTCTAGGTATTGTGCTCGGTTCAATATTGGTGTGTACATTCCTACCACATGTGTGCAATTCCATGAGACTCTATGTCGGGGTGTGTGTGTGTTTGAGGAAGTTGGGCCAGTGTCTTTTGTAGCAGGAAGACTAGAAGAGAGTACAGCTAGCTAGTACTACTGGCTTCCTGGGCAGTGCTATTTGACTGCTTTTCCTCTTCTTTAACCTTTGGAGCTTATGTTTCAATCATGGAAAGAATGTCTCTATAGAAATGCTGGTTGACAGAGGGTCGGCTTTGATGTGTTGTATGCATATGTGTGGATATTTCTTTTGTTTTCCATTTTCTTCTTTTAAAGGACAGCTGTGAATGTATTTTTTTAAAGATATTTCTCTGCAGTGTGCCTAGGGAATGCAAAACATTACATCTGAAGCTCAGTCTTTCAGGGTTTTGGTTGCATAAATTAAATATTTATTCACCAACTTACTATCTGCGGTAAATTGGCCAACAGAAAGCTGACTGCACACAGCGAGGGTGTGTGGGTGTGTGTGTGTGTTGGGGGGACAAGAATGTGTTTTTGGGTAGACTTTTTAAAGATTGTTTTACTCTAAGTGTAGTCATTTTTAAAAGGATTTGAGTAACTACACTATGCTCAAGTAGAACATTTGTCAAAAGTAATCATCCGAGTTTTCCTGAAGGACCTTGCTCTGGTATGGGTCTAAATTCTAGCAAAGGGTTTTAGGTAATTGGCCCCATTGCCCAGCAAAGAAGTGACAAAAGTCCCTTTAATTGCAATCCAGTTATCGGTAGCTGGAGTGACCAGGCCCCTTTACATCATCTCTTCATTTCATAGTGGGGTATGTTATCATTTCTCCCCTTCTCTGTGATCCTGTTCATCACTAAATTTCTCTTTCTGTGGATGAATGAGCAGGTGATTGAGATTCTCCAATGAACTGCCTCTGGGAGAGGACACTTAGTTGTGGAGAATGTGTGAGCATTAAGCAGTAAGTGTTAAGCAAAAGTCAGATTGATGTTTTACTGAGTTTTTGCTGGAGGGGAGTACATTACTTATTGTTTGCTTGGCTATTAATCCAGAATTGTGTGGGTGTGTGCAAGTCTTCCAAAATGCATTATTCAGGTTTCTTGGAGTGGCAATCAAGTACTATTATAGAGTTTCAGTGTCTATTTTAAACAAGTGAACAACGAGTTGATTTATAAATTTTTTCTTTTTTTTTTTTTGAGTTGGAGTCTCACTCTGTCACCCAGACTGGAGTGCAGTGGCTGTTCCCGGTCACCGCAGCCTCGACCTGCTGGGCTCCGGCAATCCTTCCGCCTCAGCCTTCCAAGTAGCCAGAATTGCAGGCATGTGCTACCACGCCCAGTTGATTTTTTGATTTATTGTAGAGATGAGGTCTCGCCTGCCCAGGCGGGTCTCGAACCCATGGACTCAGGCAATCCACTCACCTCAGCCTCCCAAAGCATGGGATTACAGGCTGAGCCACCAATTCTGGCAGAATTTGAAATTTCTAAGGCACATTCTTTTTGTTAAAAGTTTAAGTTTCCTCCTCTAAAGTTCATTTGATGGGAAAAGATACACAAGGAGTGATAAATCCAAAAGAATAAAAGATAGACCAGATGTATCTAATTTCACCACATATATTGAACTAGTATCTATTGGAATTTTTCAATTTGATTCGGGTTATCTTTCCCCTGGTAATTGCGCAGAAGTGTACGTGTTAAAATGTGTCAGTTGATATAAAATAGTAAATGAAATAGCAAGTAATCATGTTGTAAATATCATTTTCAGAAATCTGTGATGTGTAAAAGTGGTTTACGATAATTCACTTATTTTGTAAAGAAAGAAGAAATCGATCCATTTGGGTAATAACGGCCTTTTCTTCATGTTTTCTTTGAGATTACACGAATGGAAATGAATTCAAATTCTTCCAAACATGGATGACAAAATAGTTTTACTTTGATAACTGATAGTATTAACTTGCAATCAATCGAAAATCGATATTTTAGAGAATTTCTGTGATATTGATACTGTGATTTTATATATTACAATGCTCCTGCTGATTATGCTACAGTTGTTTAGGGCTTTTAACCTTTTCTCCATAAAATATTAAGCCAGGTGTTTGATTTTAAAATAAAGGCTAATGATGGATAGAAAATATGCAAGTCAGTCAGTGGTTTTTGCACTATGTGAACTAAGAAGAGGAAGAATCTTCTAATTCATACAGAATATATATTATATAATGTATATCTCTCTTGTTGGAGTGAGTGTGTGTTTGTGTGTGTGTGTGTGTGTGTGTATGTGTGTGTGTGTGTGTGATTTTCTTGAAAGGAAAGGCATCAGGGAGAGGGAATGCTGAATAGATATTTTGAACTGTGACTGAAAGTCTATGTTTAAGTCTAGTTTTGCTTTGCTTTAAAGAAAAATATATATATATATGTAGAAGGATAATTCTTTCTGGAGTAAGTAAGAATTTCCAGTTGAGAAAATAATTTGTTCTCCTTCTTAGTGAGAAAAGTACATGATTCCCAAATCTGTAAGCTCTTGGTAGCAACTCCAGGGACTGATTTTAGATATATATTCAGCTATCAAGCGGCCTCCTTTTCCTCAAAGAGCAATGTAACTCTTGTGCTTGTTGGGCTTGCTTAACGTAAGTAGGAAGGAATGCTGGTATGATTTGCCTATGTTTTCAGGAATGCAGTGATTATTAATAGGCTGCCATTTTCAAACAGTATTAGCTCATCTTTTTTCCCCTTGTTTTTTTTCTTTCTGCCCAGTCACTTGCTGAAATTTCAGTCTTTTGCCTCCTCCCCTTCCCCATAGTCTTCTGCAGTCGTAGTTGTTAAACTTGGAGCATTACCATGTAATATGGAGTCTGCTCCCAAACCAGATGCATTTTCATCAGTTTTATCGCTTCTCTAAGGTTGTAGAGTCTCAGAGGATTCCATAATCTCATGGAAGTATCTTCTGTCTTATATTTGTAGACCACAAATAGAATCAAAATCAAAACCGTAACTCATGTCAAGCTGTAGCTTTGACTGTTAAAGTCTTTCATCTCAAGTCTTTACACTGTTACTATAAATACAGTTTGAACCATTGTGAAAGACCATCATGTTTCTTTGTAAAAAATGGAGATCTGACAGTACTTTGTGTTATGGCACTAAGGAACCTCTTTGTTACAGGCTTAACACAGAACATACTGTTATTTATATATTTATTCTAGGTTCTTTTTTGACATATCCAAATGTTAATTCTAGAAGGGTGTTTAGATAGTTTCGTTACTTTGTTCTACAGGGAATACTGCTTTTAAGATAATCGTCCACCTTTGGGAGGCTGAGGTGAGTGGGTTGCCTGAGCCCGCGGGTTCGAGACCTGCCCGGGCAGCGAGACCTCATCTCTACAATAAATCAAAAAATCAGCCAGGCGTGGTAGCATATGCCTGCAATTCCGGCTACTTGGAAGGCTGAGGCGGAAGGATCGCCGGAGCCCAGCAGGTTGAGGCTGCGGTGGCCGGGAGTGGCCACTGCACTCCAGTCTGGGCGACAGAGTGAGACTCCAACTCAAAAAAAAAAAAGATAATCGTCTAGTGGATTAATTTGACCCTGAGTTCCCTTGTATTTTTTTTTTTTTTTTATTTCTTACAATTTTTGTTTGGTCTCAGTGGCTCCTGAAAATAAATCTAACAGTTTCAATAGCTTTGTGCTTAGTAATATGGGTTATTTATTTGCCCGAAGTTTAGATACAGTCACACAGAAAATGAGCCTCAGTTTGTTGGTTGGTTTTGTTCCTTCTTTTGTTTTAGGTAGTTCAAGTTGACCT
>NW_007198483.1:0-795 GCF_000164805.1 Carlito syrichta | reverse complement strand
AAGAAGGAGAACAAATTATTTTCTCAACGGGAAATTCTTACTTACTCCGGAAAGAATTATCCTTCTACGTATATATGTATATTTTTCTTTAAAGCAAAGCAAAACTAGACTTAAACATAGACTTTCAGTCACAGTTCAAAATATCTATTCAGCATTCCCTCTCCCTGATGCCTTTCCTTTCAAGAAAATCGCACACACACACACACACACACACACACACACACACACACACACACACAAACACACACTCACTCCAACAAGAGAGATATACATTATATAATATATATTCTGTATGAATTAGAAGATTCTTCCTCTTCTTAGTTCACATAGTGCAAAAACCACTGACTGACTTGCATATTTTCTATCCATCATTAGCCTTTATTTTAAAATCAAACACCTGGCTTAACATTTTATGGAGAAAAGGTTAAAAGCCCTAAACAACTGTAGCATAATCAGCAGGAGCATTGTAATATATAAAATCACAGTATCAATATCACAGAAATTCTCTAAAATATCGATTTTCGATTGATTGCAAGTTAATACTATCAGTTATCAAAGTAAAACTATTTTGTCATCCATGTTTGGAAGAATTTGAATTCATTTTCCATTTGTGTAATCTCAAAGAAAACATGAAGAAAAGGCCGTTATTACCCAAATGGATCGATTTCTTCTTTCTTTACAAAATAAGTGAATTATCATAAACTACTTTTTACACATCACAGATTTCTGAAAATGATATTTTACAACATATTACTTGCTATTTCATTTACTTATTTTTATATCAACTGACACATT
>NW_007198482.1:0-1341 GCF_000164805.1 Carlito syrichta | reverse complement strand
ACTGTAGCATAATCAGCAGGAGCATTGTAATATGTAAAATCACAGTATCAATATCACAGAAATTCTCTAAAAATATCGATTTTCGATTGATTGCAAGTTAATACTATCAGTTATCAAAAGTAAAACTATTTTGTCATCCATGTTTGGAAGAAATGGAATTCATTTTCCATTTGTGTAATCTCAAAGAAAACATGAAGAAAAAGGCCGTTATTACCCAAATGGATCGATTTCTTCTTTCTTTACAAAATGAGTGAATTATCATAAACTACTTTTACACATCACAGATTTCTGAAAATGATATTTACAACATGATTACTTGCTATTTCATTTACTATTTTATATCAACTGACACATTTTAACACGTACACTTCTGCGCAATTACCAGGGGAAAAATAACCCGAATCAAATTGAAAAATTCCAATAGATACTAGTTCAATATATGTGGTGAAATTAGATACATCTGGTCTACCTTTTATTCTTTTGGATTTATCACTTCTTGTGTATCTTTTCCCATCAAAGGAACTTTAGAGGAGGAAACTTAAACTTTTAACAAAAAGAATGTGCCTTAGAAATTTCAAATTCTGCCAGAATTGGTGGCTCAGCCTGTAATCCCATGCTTTGGGAGGCTGAGGTGAGTGGATTGCCTGAGCCCATGGGTTTGAGACCCGCCTGGGCAGGCGAGACCTCATCTCTACAATAAATCAAAAAATCTGCTGGGCGTGGTAGCACATGCCTTCGATTCTGGCTACTGGAAGGCTGAGGCGGAAGGATCGCCGGAGCCCAGCAGGTCGAGGCTGCGGTGACCGGCAACAGCCACTGCACTCCAGTCTGGGTGACAGAGTGAGACTCCAACTCAAAAAAAAAAAGAAAAAATTTATAAATCAACTCGTTGTTCACTTGTTTAAAATAGACACTGAAACTCTATAATAGTATTTGATTGCCACTCCAAGAAACCTGAATAATGCATTTTGGAAGACTTGCACACATCCACACAATTCTGGATTAATAGCCAAGCAAACAATAAGTAATGTACTCCCCTCCAGCAAAAACTCAGTGAAACATCAATCTGACTTTTGCTTAACACTTACTGCTTAATGCTCACACATTCTCCACAACTAAGTGTCCTCTCCCAGAGGCATTTCATTGGAGAATCTCAATCACCTGCTCATTCATCCACAGAAAGAGAAATTTAGTGATGAACAGGATCACAGAGAAGGGGAGAAATGATAACATACCCCACTATGAAATGAAGAGATGATGTAAAGG
The DNA here is from genome assembly GCF_000164805.1 of Carlito syrichta. NCBI lineage: Eukaryota > Metazoa > Chordata > Mammalia > Primates > Tarsiidae > Carlito > Carlito syrichta. The sequence continues at coordinate 75 of NW_007198482.1, read as the reverse complement.
GGCCTGGTCACTCCAGCTACCGATAACTGGATTGCAATTAAAAGGGACTTTTGTCACTTCTTGCTGGGCAATGGG
>NW_007198481.1:0-826 GCF_000164805.1 Carlito syrichta | reverse complement strand
AATGAACACCAGCCAAAGAAAAGGTAAACAGACCTATTGGCAGTTGCCACTAAAAACAAAGCTCCAGTCACCCAAAAGAGGCCTGATAAGAATAAACCTGCTAAGGGGGATGGTGTCAACCACTATGAATGTGGCCAACCTGGGCACTTAAAGCACAATTGCTCTTAAACCCCAGGACTTTGTCCAACAACCGGATTAAAAAGTCACTGAAAGAGATGGTGCGGCCTCTCCTGAAGAGGGGGGTACACCTAGCTTCGTGATGGTGGCTGTTGATTGAAGGGGGAGGGTCACGGCCCAATGCAGTGTTTTGTTTGCCATCAACCCAGAAAATCCTTAGGTCTATATAAATGTGACTGGGATCCAAATTCATTTCTTAATTAATACCAAGGCTAAGGTTTTAGCCCTTGTGCTCATACTGAACTTCTTACTCCTAAAACCTGCTCTCTAGTGGAATTAAAGGTGTTACCAAAGTTAAATGTTTCACCTAACAGTTACTAAAAGGTGAATTCAAATTATAACTGTAAAAGGTTATCTATAAATAAATAAAAAGGGAAAGCAAAAAGCAAAGAAAAAATATAAAGAGTGTTGTTAGTATACAAATAAGGTTTTAGTAAGAAAACAAAGAAGAAATATAAGAAAAAGGATATTTTTATCTAAGAGGAAGTCTTATATGGTAAATTTCTGTCCTATAATAAAGTAAATAGTTATCTAAGAATTTTTTAAAAAAGGGGTTAAAGAACAAAAATAAAATAATATGTGTGCCAAAATGGCATAAGAAAAGCTTATGAAAACAATATATACATAAAAAAATCTATAAACAATCTAG